>NC_041382.1:117274893-117284509 GCF_002162155.2 Triticum dicoccoides
CCCGTCCGCGCCCGGCCGCGACCCCGCCGCCTCATCTCCGTCCTCGCCGGCGCCGCCCATCCCCGTCCTCAACTCCGGCGAACAGGGCCCGGCATCAAACCTCGGGAGGCGCGCCTAGATCTAATTCGGTTGCTACAGTAACCCTAATTTTTTTCGCGAGGATGATTTTCTCTAAGTCCCAGAAATTCCGATCCAAGTGCTCATGTTCGCGGCTCCGTAACTTTGTGAATCTGGGCAGATTGTCAACTTGTTTGCAATTTTGCCGGTGATGTTGTAGTTGATCCGGGCATGCTATGCCCTTGTTCTTGCCATGTCTAGCTTGCATTTTGTGCCTTCCTCATGGATGTATGCTTGTATTGCCATGACTTGCACCGTAGTGAGTGCATCGAGCTCGTAAACATGCCTACTTGAGTTATATTTCAGCATGTGTCAGTTTTTCACTAAGTCTGAAAACTGATTATGTTTTTGCTATGTTTGCATGCTTGCAATTGTATTTTCTGGTCCTTTTTGGCTCAAGGTCACTAAGGGACTTTTGTTAAGCTCTTTGAATAGCTCCATGCCATGCTTTACTTTGCCATGTTCAGTTCCTGTAGCATGTAGTTTTGTTGCTCCGAAGTGGGCTACCTGATCTGAAATGGGCTTTACTTTGCCACCTAGAGAAAATGGGTCTCATCTGGCCTAGTTCTTCTCCGTGGGGTTGTGGTGTTCTTTTTGTGAAGAAGAAGGATGGAACGGACCGACTTTGTGTTGATTACCGTCTAGTGAACAAGAAGACCATCAAGAACAAATACCCACTTCCCAACATCAATGACCTGTTCGAACAACTCAAATGTGCTCAAGTATTCTCCAAGCTTGATCTCCGTATGGGTTATCATCAGATTCGTATCTGTGAGCAAGATATTCCCAAGACGGCTTTCAGGACAAGCTTTGGTTCATATGAATACACTGTCATGTCTTTTGGCCTCATCAATGCTCCTCCGACGTTCTCTCGCATGATGAACTTCATCTTCAACGCCTACACCAATGACTTTGTTTTGGTCTATCTCGACGACATTCTGGTTTTCTCGAAGAACAAGGAAGATCATGCCAAGCATTTGCGTTTGGTGCTTGATAAGCTCAGGGAACATCAGTTCTACGCCAAGTTCTCCAAGTGTGAATTTTGGCTTGATGAGGTTCTTTATCTTGGTCATATCATCTCTGCCAAGGGCATTGCCGTGAATCCTGAGAAGGTGTCTGCAATTGTAAATTGGGAACCTCCTCAGAACGTGAAGCAACTCCGTAGCTTTCTTGGTCTCGCAAGCTATTGCCGAAGATTCGTTGAAAACCTTTCTAAGATCGCGAAGCCTCTCTCTAATCTTCTCCAGAAGCACGTCAAGTACGTTTGGTCTCCGGAGTGTGACATTGCTTTCAACACTTTGAAAGAGAAATTGATCACTGCTCCAGTTCTGACTCCGCCCGATGAATCCAAGCCGTACGAGGTCTTTTCTGATGCCTCTCTCCTAGATCTTGGCGCAGTATTGATGCAAGAGAACAAAGTTGTTGCTTATACATCTCGCCAGTTGAAGACTAACGAGAAGAACTACCCCACTCATGATCTCGAGTTGGCGGCAGTTGTGCATGCTCTTTTGACTTGGAGACATCTTCTATTGGGAAGAAAAGTGGACATTTTCACTGATCACAAGAGTCTCAAGTACATCTTCACTCAGCCTAATCTCAACCTCAGGCAAACTCGATGGGTCGAAATTATTCAAGAGTATAATCCGAGTATCGAGTATACTCCAGGCAAGGCTAATGTGATTGCTGACGCATTGAGCAGGAAAGCTTACTGCAACAGTCTGATTCTCAAGCCTTATCAACCCAAGCTTTGTCAAGCTTTCCGCAAACTTAATCTGCAAGTTGTTCCTCAAGGTTTCCTCGCCAACCTTCAAGTCTCTCCTACCTTGGAAGACCAGATTCGCCAAGCCCAGCTTCTTGATGCTATGGTGAAAAAGGTGAAGATTGGGATTTCAAAGAGTCAGTCCAAGTACAAGTGCTACCGCCTTGATGACAAGGACACTCTCTTCTTCGAGGATCGTATTGTTGTACCCAAAGGTGACCTCCGTAAAGAGATCATGAATGAGGCTCACAATTCTCTCCTCTCCATCCACCCTGGGAGCACGAAGATGTGTCAGGACCTCAAGCAAGCTTATTGGTGGACTCGAATGCAGCGCGAGATCGCTCAATTCGTGAATGAATGTGATGTCTGCAGAAGAGTGAAGGCAGAACACCAAAGGCCAGCTGGTCTCCTCCAACCTCTTGCCATTCCAGAATGGAAGTTTGACCACATTGAAATGGACTTCGTGACTGGGTTTCCAAAGTCCAAGCGTGGCAATGATGCTATATTCGTTGTCATCGACAAACTCACCAAAGTAGCTCACTTTCTGCCTATTAAAGAGTCGATCACAGCAACTCAATTGGCGGAACTCTATACCTCTCGTATTGTCTCTCTGCACGGTATTCCACAAGTGATCTCTTCAGACCATGGCAGCATCTGTACCTCGAAGTTTTGGGATTCTTTTCAGAAGGCCATGGGCACCAACATCCGCTTCAGCACAGCTTTCCATCCTCAAACTAGCGGTCAAGTCGAGCGTGTCAACCAGATTCTTGAAGATATGCTCAGGGCTTGTGTGATCTCCTTCGGCATGAAGTGGGAGGATTGTCTTCCTTATGCTGAATTCTCCTACAACAACAGTTTTCAAGCAAGTTCGGGCAAGGCCCCATTTGAAATTCTGTATGGCAGGAAGTGCCGTACCCCTCTCAACTGGTCTGAAACCGGTGAACGTCAGCTTTTGGGTAATGACTTAATCACAGAAGCAGAAGAAATGTGCAAAGTCATTCATGATAACCTCAAAGCAGCCCAATCCCGCCAGAAGAGCTACTGTGATAGTAAGCACCGTGATTTGGCTTTCGAGATCGGAGATCATGTTTACCTCTGCGTCTCTCCTATGAAAGGTACTCGTCGCTTCGGTATCAAAGGGAAGCTTGCCCCCAGATACGTGGGACCTTTCAAGATTGTTAGCAAGAGAGGCGACCTCGCCTATCAACTCGAGCTTCCTTCAAACTTTGCAAATGTTCATGATGTCTTCCATGTCTCTCAGCTTCAAAAGTGCTTCAAGACTCCTGACCGTCTTGTCAACTTCGAGGACATTGAGCTCCAAGAAGATCTCTCTTATCGTGAGCACCCAATTGCTATTCTTGAAGAGACTGAACGCAAGACTCGCAACAAGTCAATCAAATTTCTCAAAGTCAAGTGGTCACACCATTATGACCATGAAGCTACCTGGGAACGCGAGGATCACCTCCGTTCTGAGTACCCGGCGTTCTTTCAGTCCTAGATCTCAGGACGAGATCCTTTCGTAGTGGTGGAGTGTTGTAACACCCCGGATGTAACTTTCCCAATTTGTACTCCAACTCTTGCTGTTTCGGCGTTAAGTTATTTTATTTCCTCGGGTTCGGGTCTTTGTCTCCGTGTGTTGTTATCGTTGTCATGCATCTCATATCATGTCATCATGTGCATTGCATTTGCATACGTGTTCATCTCATGCATTCGAGCATTTTCCCTGTTGTCCGTTTGGCATTCCGGCGCTTCGTTCTCCTCCGGTGGGCATTTCTACCTTTCTTTTGTGTGTGGGGATTAAACATTTCCGGATTGGACCGAGACTTGCCAAGCGGCCTTGGTTTACTACCGGTAGACCGCCTGTCAAGTTTCGTATCTTTTGGACTTCGTTTGATACTCCAATGGTTAACCGAGGGACCGAAAAGGCCTCGTGTGTGTTGCAGCCCAACACCCCTCCAATTTGGCCCAAAACCCACCTAACTCTGCTCCATCATCTAGAGCGTTCGATCATGATCGCGTGGCCGAAAACCGCAGCTCATCTGGACTCTCCTAGCTCCCTCTATGCCTATATATACCTCGCCCATTCCAAATCTTGGATCCCCTCGTCAAACCCTAAAAAAAACCATCTCCGCTGCCGCCGGACGTGTCCGCACAGGCCGAACAACGTCCGGATCCGCCTCCGCCAACCGGGAGCCGCCACGTGGGCGCCCCGGACCACATCACCGCCGCCACTCCCGCCGGCCCGCCCAGGCCCGAGGCGGGCCCTCTCCCGCGCCTCACCGGGCCGCGCGCCCCGCGCCCTCTCTCCTTCCTCCCGCGTCGCTCGCCGCCTCCCCGCCGCCATCGCGCCGGCGCCGTGCCGCCGTCAGCCGCCGCACGCCTCCCGGATCAGGCGTCGCCCGGATGCGCCGCTCCCGCCGTCAGCCGCCGCCGCCGTCCCGTCCGCGCCCGGCCGCGACCCCGCCGCCTCATCTCCGTCCTCGCCGGCGCCGCCCATCCCCATCCTCAACTCCGGTGAACAGGGCCCGGCGTCGAACCTCGGGAGGCGCGCCCAGATCTGATTCGGTTGCTACAGTAACCCTAATTTTTTTCGCGAGGATGATTTTCTCTAAGTCCCAGAAATTCCGATCCAAGTGCTCATGTTCGCGGCTCCGTAACTTTGTGAATCTGGGCAGATTGTCAACTTGTTTGCAATTTTGCCGGTGATGTTGTAGTTGATCCGGGCATGCTATGCCCTTGTTCTTGCCATGTCTAGCTTGCATTTTGTGCCTTCCTCATGGATGTATGCTTGTATTGCCATGACTTGCACCGTAGTGAGTGCATCGAGCTCGTAAACATGCCTACTTGAGTTATATTTCAGCATGTGTCAGTTTTTCACTAAGTCTGAAAACTGATTATGTTTTTGCTATGTTTGCATGCTTGCAATTATATTTTCTGGTCCTTTTTGGCTCAAGGTCACTAAGGGACTTTTGTTAAGCTCTTTGAATAGCTCCATGCCATGCTTTACTTTGCCATGTTCAGTTCCTGTAGCATGTAGTTTTGTTGCTCCGAAGTGGGCTACTTGATCTGAAATTCCAGACAAGTGTTAATTTCACTAAGTCTGAGATCTGTTTGCCATTTGCATTTCTGCCATGCTTGTTTGAACCTGTTAATGGATGAATTGGCCGTAGATCAGTGCTAGACTTTTGTTAAGCATCTTGTATGCATCCCTGCCATGTATTTTGTTGTCATGTTAGTGTGCTGTAGCATATTCATCTCATTGCATTTAGATGGCTACTTGATGTAAGTCGCACACCAGTGTCATTTTTGAATCGCTTGCCATTTCCAAACCGTAACTCCGATTCCGACGTTCTTTATATCGTTTTCAAGAGATTTCGTCTCATCTTTCCAGTGGCGCACTTGGATTTCCAAGTTGAGGCCAGGTTCATGCTTTTCCTGTCATATCTTGCATTTTGCATCCCGCATCGCATCCCGCATAGCATATCATCTTTGCATTGTGTTGTTTGAGTTTGCACGTGGTTGATTGTATCCTTGTTGCTTGTTTGTCTTGTTTGGGTAGAGCCGGGAGACGAGTTCGCTAACGAGGAGCCCGCTGAGTTTGCTTTCGAGGATCCAGTCAACTCTGACAACTGTGCAGGCAAGATGATCATACCCTCGAAATCACTACTATCTTTGCTATGCTAGTTTGCTCGCTCTTTTGCTATGCCTATGCTATGATGCCTACCACTTGCTTTCAAGCCTCCCAAATTGCCATGTCAAACCTCTAACCCACCATTGTCCTAGCAAACCGTTGATTGGCTATGTTACCGCTTTGCTCAGCCCCTCTTATAGCGTTGCTAGTTGCAGGTGAAGATTGGAGGCCGTTCCTTGTTGGAACATTTATTTACTTGTTGGGATATCATTATATGGCTATGTTATCTTAATGCAACTATACAATTGGTAAACGGTGGAAGGCTCGGCCTCTCGCCTAGTGTTTTGTTCCACTCTTGCCGCCCTAGTTTCCGTCATATCGGTGTTATGTTCCTGGATTTTGTGTTCCTTACGCGGTTGGGTTATAATGGGAACCCCTTGATATTTTGCCTTGATTAAAGCTTTTCCAGCAATGCCCAACCTTGGTTTTACCATTTGCCACCTAGCCTATTTTTCCCTTGGGTTTCCGGAGCCCGAGGGTCATCTTATTTTAAACCCCCCGGGCCAGTGCTCCTCTGAGTGTTGGTCCAAACTAGAGTCCTGTGCAGCGCCCCCTCGCGGAAACTCGAGGTTTGGTTTTAGTTGTAAGGAGAGCTCATCTGAGTGTGCCCTGAGAACGAGATATGTGAAGCTCCTATCGGGATTTCCCGTAGACGGGTTAGTAGCATGTGCAGTACCAAAGGCCCACCTCTCAGCCACAGACCGCAGAGCGGCTGTCCGGCTAGCAAGAGCAAAAGCCGGAGATCACCCCACACGAAATATGTCCGTGAAGAGAAACGCTTCTGGCGACCCGACCGTTTCCTTTACAAATATCTGCTCGGTCAAATCGGCTCCCAGACTCTGAGTACTGTACACTCCACTTCACAGCCCACTCTTAGCCACAGACCGCAGAGCGGCTGTCCGACAAGCGGGAGCACAAGCCAAAGAACAGAGGGAACACGGAAAAGATTAAGGGGGCTCGGACGAAACCGAGTCGGCACCCTCCACATAAAACTTGAAATGCTTAACGCAAACATTTGATATATCTACATGGACTAAGTTCGTCTTTTTTCATGATCATTTCCATGGGGAACCCCCTCCTCGCCCGGAGGCTCGGGGACTACATTAACACCTGCCAAGGAACCTCCGCCCAACTTTACCAAGTTGCCCGGAGGCTCGGGGGCTACTGTCGGAGTTATTGGTGACGGGTACCACGAAGACGGCAAGACGATATTTCAAGACATCGAGGCTAGAAAAGTCCGTTAGTCCGACTACCCGGTTGCTCCTACCGGCTCCCCGTCCGACTGATCTGCCCGGCCGGCTGCCGACTGCTGACTGCGCCGACCAGCTGGCTGCTGGCTGCTGATTGCACCGACCAGTCGGTTGCCGACTGCTGACTACGCCGACCAGCCGGCTGCCGACTACGCCAAGCAGCCGGCTGCCGAGTGCGGCCCGACTCGACACCGACGAGACAACCTTACCGCGACATCATCTATAGTGTATCTGTCCCTGGGCGCTGTTTTATAAAGTGCACCAGGGACAAGGAGGCATGCACGTCACATCCACACCTCTCATGGGCATGGTGCCCCATGCCCCCTTGCCCCCCACGTCACTACCTTAGCTTAGGTAGTAAGCTACCCCCATGCCTATATAAGGCACACATCCATCCATCCAGTCCCTCACGCCACATTCATTTGGCCACAAGGCCACTCACGGCCACAAGCCATGGCCATACTTGGCCAGTAGAGCCGGCCATACGCATGCGTATACAAGATCAGGTGCCCTTGGCACTGATCTTAGATACAACTCCAGGAGCACTTTATACTGTCAGATGTACACCTCACATATATACTCAGGCATGCAGGAGTAGGGGTATTATCTCCCTGGAGGCCTCGAACCTGGGTAAACTAGCGTGTGCTACTCGCATACCCGCTCCCGGGCCTATCAGCAGCAGTCTTGCCCTCACACTAAGCCACCCTATGGCACATGTCGCACCCAAACCCCGACACTTCTTCTTGTTCCGACCGATCAAGCACCGAACGTACGACACCTCCGAGTTTGGCACACATTCAGCCTGATGGTGTCTCTCGAACTCTTGATCTAACAAAGTGTCGAGGGAGAGTTCCATCAACAGGCGGCGTGGTGACGGTGATGGTGAAGTGATCCGCGCAGGGCTTCACCTAAGCACTACATGAATATGACTGGAGGTGTAAACTATGGAGGGGGGCACCGCACACGGCTAATAATTGTTGGTTGTGTGTTCTAGCGGTTCCCCCTTCATATATATATATATATATATGTGTGTGTGTGTGTGTGTGTGTGTGTGTGTGTGTGTGTGTGTGTGTGTGTGTGTGTGTGTGTGTGTGTGTGTGTGTGTTGGAGGGGAGGAGAGGCAGCCAAGGGGGCGCCCCAAGTAGGAGGAATCCTACTTGGGCACCTCCCAATTCGGCCTCCCCCCTTTGCTATTCCTATTCGGAGTAGGAAGGGAAGAGGGTGTCGCGGGATATCCGCGACCACCTATGGGACCGGGTGGCCCCTTGCTGGTTCGGCCAAGGGACGTCGCGTTGCACAAAGAGCAAACCGGCGCACGGCAGCACGATAGAGAGCACACAATGGATTTACCCAGGTTCGGGCCACCGCGAGGCGTAATACCCTACTCCTGCTTTGGTGGATTGATGGTGGAATGAATGTGGTGGTGCATAGTACACTTGCCCGACAAGGGTTGCCCGAGGCGACTACGTGCGTGTGGTGGCTTGGGGTTGTCAACTTTCTAACCTTTTAAGCCCCTCCTATGAATGCCATGGGCCTCCTTTTATTGATTAAGGGGTCACCAAAGTGGAAAAGTGGTCATTATCCACTGATATGATAGCAAGCAGTGCTGTCATACCTAACTCTACGGGCTGACAGGGTGCATTAAATGCGTCACTTAGTGTCACATCACTGAGCACCCGACAAGGCCTGCCGGGCTATCTTGCCAGCTCCGCTCCTACTCTCTTGACACGCCGCAAGACGGGTGTCATCGGTGGGTTTCTGTGTAGAAAACGGCTGCCATGTGGAGAATGGATGCCACTTAGTCATCTTGCGGCTTGACACCATACTGATTGACGACGTGAGTCTTGTTTGAGTGGTTGGTGGGGCGGTTCTGCCCCCGCGGACCCCGGCAGGCTCTGCCGGGGAGTCTTGGTCGCCTGCTTCTGGTGGTGGCCTTGCCCCTTGCCGGGCTCGCCTGCCTGACGAGGGAGGCCCTTCTTGTAACACCCCGGATGTAACTTTCCCAATTTGTACTCCAACTCTTGCCGTTTCGGCGTTAAGTTATTTTATTTCCTCGGCTTCGGGTCTTTGTCTCCGTGTGTTGTTATCTTTGTCATGCATCTCATATCATGTCATCATGTGCATTGCATTTGCATACGTGTTCATCTCATGCATTCGAGCATTTTCCCCGTTGTCCGTTTGGCATTCCGGCGCTTCATTCTCCTCCGGTGGTCATTTCTACCTTTCTTTTGTGTGTGGGGATTAAACATTTTCAGATTGGACCGAGACTTGCCAAGCGGCCTTGGTTTACTACCGGTAGACCGCCTGTCAAGTTTCGTATCTTTTGGACTTCGTTTGATACTCCAACGGTTAACCGAGGGACCGAAAAGGCCTCGTGTGTGTTGCAGCCCAACACCCCTCCAATTTGGCCCAAAACCCACCTAACTCTGCTCCATCATCTAGAGCGTTCGATCATGATCGCTTGGCCGAAAACCGCACCTCATTTGGACTCTCCTAGCTCCCTCTATGCCTATATATACCTCCCCCATTCCAAATCTCGGATTCCCTTGTCAAACCCTAAAAAAAACCATCTCCGCCGCCGCCGGACGTGTCCGCACAGGCCGGACAACGTCCGGATCCGCCTCCGCCAACCGGGAGCTGCCACGTGGGCGCCCCGGACCACATCACCGCCGCCACTCCCGCTGGCCCGCCCAGGCCCGAGGCGGGCCTTCTCCCGCGCCTCACCGGGCCGCGCGCCCCGTGCCCTCTCTCCTTCCTCCCGAGCCGCTCGCCGCCTCCCCGCCGCCATCGCGCCGGCGC
>NC_041382.1:117284967-117299095 GCF_002162155.2 Triticum dicoccoides
CTGCCGCATGCCGCCCGGATTAGGCGTCGCCCGGACGCGCCGCTCCCGCCGTCAGCCGTCGCCGCCGTCCCGTCCGCGCTCGGCCTCGACCCCGCCGCCTCATCTTCGTCCTCGCCGACGCCGCCCATCCCCGTCCTCAACTCCGGCGAACAGGGCCCGGCGTCGAACCTCGGGAGGTGCGCCCAAATCTGATTCGGTTGCTACAGTAACCCTAATTTTTTCGCGAGGATGATTTTCTCTAAGTCCCAGAAATTCAGATCCAAGTGCTCATGTTCGCGGCTCCGTAACTTTGCATCCGTAGCTCCGATTCATGCATATAGCACATCAAAATGTTCATCTCAGAGAGTACATCATTTAGTTACATTGCATCATTTTCATTTGAGCTCATCTTGATGCCCGAAATGCTGTTAGAAGGAGGCTACTTGAGTTAATTGTCAGATCTGCTGCTCCATTTAGGTTTTTGTCATTTTGGCCATGATTAATGTATGCGTGTTATGCCCTGATGCTCTACATATGTTTTGTTAAGGGTTTTGTCATCTCTCCATAGGTGCAACCCATGTATTTTTAGGATGTGTGTGGTGACTAGTGCAAGCTTGCAAAGTGGTGCACTTGGTAAATCTGTTTTCAGAGACTTAGTATTTTCACTAAGTCCTGGATCTGTTTATCTCATGATGCCAGATGTTCATGTTGTTTCCTAGTGATCCGTGCCTCTTTTGAGGATGATCAGTAAGGATGTTTTGTTAATCTTGTAGTGCTCTATTCATACATGTCTTTGTTTGCAATTATGGAGCACCCTAGCTTGAGTCAATCGAGCTCTACTTTTGCTACTTTGTGAATCTGGGCAGATTGTCAACTTGTTTGCAATTTTGCCGGTGATGTTGTAGTTGATCCGGGCATGCTATGCCCTTGTTCTTGCCATGTATAGCTTGAATTTTGTGCCTTCCTCATGGATGTATGCTTGTATTGCCATGAATTGCACCTTAGTGAGTGCATCGAGCTCGTAAACATGCCTACTTGAGTTATATTTCAGCATGTGTCAGTTTTTCACTAAGTCTGAAAACTGATTATGTTTTTGCTATGTTTGCATGCTTGCAATTGTATTTTCTGGTCCTTTTTGGCTCAAGGTCACTAAGGGACTTTTGTTAAGCTCTTTGAATAGCTCCATGCCATGCTTTACTTTGCCATGTTCAGTTCCTGTAGCATGTAGTTTTGTTGCTCCGAAGTGGGCTACCTGATCTGAAATTCCAGACAAGTGTTAATTTCACTAAGTCTGAGTTACCGAGATACCGAGTCTGATCGGAACGTCTTGGGAGGAGGTCTATTCCTTCGTTGACCGTGAGAGCTTGTCATGGGCTAAGTTGGGACTCCCCTGCAGGGATTGAACTTTCGAAAGCCGTGCCCGCGGTTATGGGCAGATGGGAATTTGTTAATGTCCGGTTGTAGATAACTTGAACCTTAACTTAATTAAAATGAATCAACTGAGTGTGTTACCGTGATGGCCTCTTCTCGGCGGAGTCCGGGAAGTGGACACGGTGTTGGAGTAATGTTTGCGCAGGTTGCTCTCTAGTTTTTCGCTCGCGCTTTGCCTCCTCTTCTCGCTCTCTTTTGCGAATAAGTTAGCCACCATACTTGCTAGTCGCTTGCTGCAGCTCCTTATTTTTACCTTGCCTTACCTATAAGCTTAAATAGTCTTGATCGCGAGGGTGCGAGATTGCTGAGTCTCTGTGGCTCACAGATTACTATTACACCAAATGTAGGGCCTGATGATTCCGCTCCAGCAGACGCGTATGAGCTCAAGTGGGAGTTCGACGAAGACTCTCAACATTACTATGTTTCTTTTCCCGATGATCAGTAGTGGTGCCCAGTTGGGGGTGATTGGGACCATGTCGCATGTTGGGTTATCTTTTATTTTGGCGCTGTAGTTGGGCCATGAGTGTTTGGATGATGTAATGTTATTTATGTACTTGATTGATGTGGCGAGTGTAAGCCAACTATGTTATCTCCCCTTTATTATTTATATTACATGGGATGTTGTGAAGACTGCCTAACTTGCGACATATGCCTTCAATGCGATTATGCCTCTAAATCGTGCCTCGACACGTGGGAGATATAGTCGCATCGAGGGTGTTACACTTCTCTTGTCGATGTCTTGCTCCTTAGGATCAAACCCTGGTCCATCTTGGCTGCATGTTGGTTCTTTGAATCTCTTGGTTTCCCAATCTCTGCTTTGTCCTTGGCTTGTCCGTTCACGAGTCAGGGGAAAATATACGCCCCATATATTTTCCCCGACATAAGCCCCCAGCCTGAGCCATACGTGTCGTGTGGCACGTTGGGTTAGGCCCCAAACAGTGCACGGACACGTGGCAGGAGAGGGCTATGGCGGTTTGCCACGATGACTAGTCAATCCAACGTTCACCTTGCACAAAACTGCGCATCATGGGGTCATGGGACTGTCAAAGTTATGGTAAAAAATGTTAACTTTTCTGAAGCACCGCGCCTCCGTCTTCCGTCCTTCTTCGCCCGGGAGATGGAGCTCGAGCAACCGCGTGCTCCGAGGCTACGCATGAGGGGTTGTGGGGATGGGAGTACGAGGGTTGATGTCGATTTCCCCGCTCCTCATGTAATGTACCTCCGTCGCGGCTGGAAGACCTTCGCCCGTGCCCACAGCTTTTTGGAGGGGCACATTCTCCATTTTAAATTAATGGAGAGTGGCCTGCTCTCCGTCAGGATCATTGGGCGCTCGGGAGGCCGCTTAGGGTGCTGCGTGGAGAGCTCGACCGACGATGAAAGCGCCTCCTCAAGCGAAAGCGACGAGGAGGACAATGACGGTGATGATGACAGCAACGGGTGGAGGGGCGACGACTCTGACTCCGTCTGATCGTCGCATGCACCATCTTCATTAGGCGGCAGCACCATCATCTGCATCTGCATCTCCTCCCCGATAATCAGATTTCCCAGGGGTTGGATGTAGAGGTGTGGATGGTGCTGCCGGGCTCCTCCAGCAGCCTTCCAGCTGGACCCCGGCAGGCTTCCTCTTGGGCTGCAGCTCCTTAGCCCTGCCGAGCCCCGCTGACCCTGCACTACAAAAAAAGACACTTCTGTGATGATACGTGTTTGTCACAGTAGGTCACGTTTCTGTCATGCATGTACATCCATGACAATTTTATGACAGAATCAAGATAGTCATACCTCCGCTGTCGTAGAAGTGTTCCATGACATTACCAAAATTATCATCACGGAAGTGTCCACTTCCATGACGATAAATCACGCGTCATGGAAGTGCTTTCGTCAAGGGTGACAGACATGTGGCATCCACCGTAACGGAACGCCTTTGAGCTATCGGGTCCGGTTTTGGATCTGATAACCCGCTAACAGCCCTTCTCATAGGCCGGAGGAAACACGTGTTGGCTAACCGTTGGGACAGATGTCCTCCATTCATTGGACAGGAGGCGCCTATGATAGGTCGACACGTGGCACAGACAAATAGTGGCCCATTCCGGTGAAAAAGGCCGTCCTAGTAAAAATCAGCTGGCCGACCCATATAAGGCCTAATTGTGTCAGGTCCATTTAAGCCCCCGACCCATACGAGATGTGCCAATTCGGCCCGTTAAAGATTTGATACCATTGCATCCCATTGTTAGTTTGGGCCCGTTAACAGCCCGCTGTATATTTGGGCTCGATATCGGCCCGATGTGATTTTGGCATGTTAACGGCCCATTCAAAAGATGGGCCGATTTTCAGGATGTACATCTTTCGGCCTTTTAGTGACCCATTTAAGTGTTGGGCCAATTTCCGGACCGGTGTGTCTTTCAGCCTGTTGAAGGCCCACAAATGAGTTAGGCCATTTGTAGTTGGACCTTAGTTTTGGCCTTTTAGCCACCCATTTAAGTGTTGGGCCAATTCCCGGCCTGGTGTGTCTTTCAGCCTGTTGACAACCCATAAATGATTTGGGCCATTTGTAGTCGGACTTGAGTTTTGGCCTTTTAACGGCCCGTGCTCTTCATGGTCCAATACCAGCCCGGTTTCTCTTTCGGCCCGCTAAAGGCCCACAACACAGTTGGGCCATTTACAATACAACCTGACTTTTGGCCTCTTAGCGGCCCATGCTCTTCATGGTCCAGTACGAGCCCGCTGTCTCTTTCGGCCTGCTAAAGGCCCACAGTATAGTTGGGCCATATGTAGCCCGACCTTAGTAACGGCCTGTTAACGGCCCGTGAAATCAAATGGGCCCACCTATTGCCCGCCTCGATGTCGGCCTGTTAACGACCCGGGAGGTAAGAGGGCCGGCCATTAACTTTCGGCCTGGTAACGGCCCATTAACTTAATGGGCCCACTAAAGTTCGTACATGTCTTTAGGCCCAATTAGATAATTTGAGCCCATTACGACGAGCAATTATGCACATGACCAAAACCGAACAAGCAAAGGTACGACATACAGGGGAAAACGTTGCACATCCAACATATATTACAAGAAATTACATCCACTAGGCAATCAAAGATTGATGCCAGTGCAAATAAATAACAGAACCAAACGATCTACAACATCACAATTTGCAACTTCAGCGCGGATGACACCCATAAGCATGTGGGCAAGTTCTTGCTGCTTTGCTACACTGTCTCTAAAAACATTGATCAGTTGTTGTTACGCATGAATGTGCAGTTCTAATTCCTCCACCATTTCCATCATTGCTTCAGCCATTAATTGGTTCACAAACATACATTTTTTCCATTGCGTTCGAGACAAAGGAAACTGAACAGATTCAGATGGCAATTTTAGCAGGTTTATATTATTGATAGTGGAGAGTGTCTCGACCACTGCATCATAACATAAATTAGGAGGGGAACCGAACAGATTAATCATGAGTTATTGCCATATTACCTGGCCTAGATTTATTGGAAAGAAACAATTCTTATCTTCAGTAGCCTGCACCAAATTAATACACTAGCATTTCTATCATTGGCCAGGTCAGATAATAGAAAAGCAACATTGACACAATGAACGTTTGGGCAACCAGACCACACCAGCCTACACCAAATTAACAAAACATGGCACATCTATCATCATCCAGGTAAGGTAATACAAAAGCAACATTGACACAATGAATGAATGGGCAACCAGAGCAGCACTACAATTCTGTAATGTGCATGATATGAGATAGTACACTCATGCAGCTCAGTATGCAAAACTACCAGGCAGTTTTCCTTACAAAAATCAACATTGTCGCCTTTAACATTTTGCTACAACTGAATTTAGATCAGATAAAGGTTGGATTCACACAGATTAACAAAATACATGCTTATGTAAAAATATAGCGATATAAAACAGGTACTTACATCAGCATTGGAGCACAGAGAATTCCCGCAAGATACTTTCCTCGAATACGATCCCAATGGAGGGAATCTTCTATCGTTTAACCTTATTTTCTAAAAGAGAGATGGGTAAGAAACATGTAGAAAATATGATCAGAATGCTATAAAATTTCATGATGCGAGGATACACACACACTTCTTAGAATGGAGTTGACATATTTTTGCTTGACTGGAGCGGACTAGTTCTTTGGCCACTGGAATCTGCTTATTATTAGCGGGAGTTGGATTTCTCTGTGCTGGAGCAGTATCTATGAAAACTGGAGTTGGTTTATTATCTCCAGGCATTTGGATCTTTTGCAAAGACCTGGTTTGTAACCCTTCAGATTCTAACATAGTCGTCTTCCCCTTGCATGCCTTATATAGAAGAATAGTGCTTCAATTATAAAACATGCTACAACAGAGATGGAATAGGTACTGAAGAATAGAAAGGCATGACATATTGACATGTATTCCCTCCATCCAAAAATAAATGGACGGGTCTAGGCGTATTTCAGTTCTAGATACATCCAATTTTATCCATTTCCGCGACATGTAATCCGGACGGAGGGAGTATGATGTAAGAACTAGGGATACGACAGGAAAATCGTGTAAAAACACTACTTGAATGTAAAACTGTATGCTAGCGGAATACATTACAGAAAAACACTAAGGCAACATATGCGTGTATGATAGGGAAACTAAGATGGTATTACCAGAGACCACTAGAATAGCACTTGAATGTAAAAAAAGAACATGGTATGGTAGACAGATGAAGTACATACTGATGAATAACAATGCATAAGATATTGAGAAGCATGATGTCCAAACTAAGCAGATGGCATTGCTAGAGAGTTGAATGACAGTACTTGAATTTGAAAACATGTTATCATTAATGAAATAGGTACTGAAAAATAGGAAAGCATGCCATATTTACATGCATGATCAGCAGGCGAAGCACAAGGCATTGCAATAGAGTAGATGCACTCCAAGACATTATATGCATGTTGTACCCATATCAAGGGCCAAGTTAGAGCAAGGACATTATGTGGTGAATATGATTCATCATCTTTCTGCAAGTCTTGTGAAGAACTGCCTTTACATGTTCCATCATATTGGGTATCATTGACATCAAGTTTGTTGGCTGTTACATTGCTCCGTGAGGTTCTTGTGGATAAATCAATGTGTGCAATTATATCTGGCATGCATGGAAGACAACTAGTAGTTAGATTTATGTAATGAGTGCCTTCAGGAGACGACATAAATAGTAGGACTGGGGTTAACTAGCGGCAACATGTCTCAAAAACTAAAGGGAGAACACAGATGAAAGCTACAGAATATGTATCGTTTGTACTCGAGATTAACTAGATGGCACACAAAAGTATTAAGGAACAACATAGGTTATAATAGAAGTGGTATAATACTATAATCACCAGCCTGTGGGATAGCATTGGCTGATGGATGATAACTATGGAATAGCGTTACCTAAAGAACAAGTCTCTTAGCTGAACTATGAAACAACGTTAACTCCTGAACAAGACCCGTAAGAGATCAGCATGAATATACAGTGAAATGTGATAATCTATTTTCAATGCTTAGATGAATAACAAAGCCATAAATGTTGCACACAAGTAAGATGAGGGTACAACCTATCTGGCCGCCATCCATAGGAGTGAGCATCATGTGCTGACTTGTCGATGGCCCTGTAGTTGTTGTGAATGTCCATGTTGGGCACGCGCATTCAATGCAGGGAACTATTGAGTGGGGACTATAGCTCCCTTCTGGTGCATGCTTCCCTTGTTGGAGCAGCTGCGGTGAGTCGGAAGACGGTGTGGCTGAAGATGCAGACAACACATAATGTTAAGAATGACACATCTCTCTGATCTGAAGAAATACCCTAAGAGATCAACAACAAGGTACGAGAGTGGTCACACGTCTGTTGACTGAACATTAAATTGTGGCAACACGATTTTATTTTATTTTGGTACTGTCCGATCTATGCCGGATGGCTTGATGGCCGTCTTGTGCCTCCCGGCTGACACTGTTCGGAATCCTCCCCAAAGAGCCAGCGACCACCGGCAGAGTAGCCTGCCTCCGCCATCTGTGGCCCCGACCAAAACCCCGCTCCCCGCCCCACCGCACTACCGTGGTTGTGCCGCCCCCGGGCCAATCCACAAAGACTCGCCGTCATCCACATCCGGCGGCGGCAGTACCTTCAACCCACGCAACTCTAAGATAGCCATCTAAGAGCTGCTTCCACGGTGAACTTGCGCCCCACACCCTTACGTTAGACACCAGCAAACCGGCAGCCTAGGAGCTCCGCCGGCTCGAGGGGCGCTGCTTCCCATTGGGAATTGATTGGCCCAGAATAAAAATTCAGAAAATTGACGCCTAAATAAAGTGATTTGAGATGAGGGTGCGACCTATCTGGCAGCCCGGTGAAGTAGGCAGCTCCAGCTGCCTAGTCGGTGAGGCCGGCGCGGTTGCGGTGGCTACCGGCGGCAGGGAAGTAGAGATGTCACGATGGTCTATGACTACGGGGAAGCAGCGCCGGGGCTCTGGACTTGTCCAAAGTTGGAGCCGCTCCGGCTCCATGAACAACGGCGAGGGTGAGTCAGCTCCGGTATGGTTCATGCGGCCGTCGTCGAGGCAGCTCCGGTGGCACAGAGTAAGAGGCACACGGCCCAGTGCATGACGGCAAATGGACAACGTCTCCGGGATTAGAGAGGAGGATGGCTGTGAATTTGGTGCGGTGGGGGGCGCCATGGAGGAGGGGCTGAGGTTTCGCGGCTCGGGAGAAGGGAGCTTCCGGGGAGAAGGTGATTTGGCGCCCACGAGGCATGAATGGGGAATTGGGAGGGGGAACCGTGTCTTACGGACACATTTGTCTGAAATGTGGGGGGAGTTACAGTTCTACCCCTGACTTTAGGCTTCTCGATTTGGGTCTGTGTACTGAGGGTCGGGGATAGTAGAGTAACTTTGCTTCTCCCAAATAGTGGGCGCGAGAGATTTTGGTCGAGGAGGGCGTGTTTTGAAATATAGTGGGTGCGAGCGATTTTGGATGAGGAGGGCGTGTTTTGAAATATAGTGGGCGCGAGCGATTTCGGGCGAGGAGAGCGTGTTTTGAAATAATGGGCGTGAGCTATTTCGGCGAGGAGAGGGTGTTTTGCTGACCATGGTTTATGAATTATTCGGCACATGTCATTTCGGCTGAGGAGAAGGCGCACATGGATGAAGTTACGAACCTACCCTCGATGTACAATGGGCCAATTGATGCGTGTCCCACATAGGCCGGTAATTTCGCGTCTCCCATTTATTTGCTCGGGCGAATTCCACTGAGCAGAGGGTGTTTAACAGTTCATTCAAATTTTGGGAGAACGAGCATCCACGTCTACCTTACCAAGTCGTTCGAATCAAATTTTGAAATATTAGCTTGTCACTTCTTTTTTAGATGGAGAGATGATGCTCGGGAGTAATGTGTTTTACATGCTCGTTGCTAGCGATTTACTATATGACAAATAGTTGACCCACTCAAAAACGGGAATCAGACCCAAAATGAAATATCTCGATTCAATGAAATAGCTCGTTCACCAGGTCAAAATAGTGAACTAAATCCAAAATTAAACACCTCAATCGAGTAGCATGTTGTAAAGTATTATAGTACTCCATGCTCATGTTGAGAGTCAAATTAATGAACTTGTTTGATATACGCATATCTCCATTCATGTGTGGATTGCAGACAACATGTTCTCCAATTTAAATATTTGAATGCAAATTTATATCGAAACATGGTTTATATCAGTCTTTGATGCATAAAACGCGACCTCCCCCTCTCCCGGACTCCTGCTCTCTCTCTCTCTCTCTCTCTCTCTCTCTCTCTCTCTCTCTCTCTCTCTCTCTCGCCGACAATCTTCAATTATGTCGCACGCATCCAACACACAAACCTTGTTGATCCCTCTCCCTCTCTCTCTGTCTCTCTCCATCTCTCTCTCTCTCTCTCTTTGTGTGTGTGTGGGTGGGGGGGGGTCTTTCTAGTTCGCATGAATATATACTCCATCTATAGGTCTCTTTCGCACACTATGATTGATTCTCTAGTCCAAGCTAAATATCTTGGGTGCACTCATTGTACACACAAAACTTCCTTGGCTCGTTGCCCGTAACTCTCTCACGCACCACTCTGTCGTCTTAGAGCTCTTCCCTCTCTCTCACTCTCTCTCAAACTCTCCATCTACCTGGGTCACACATAAACATGCATATCTCACTCGCACTAGACAGACCCATCTAAAACTTTATCTCTCTCCCTCGTTCTCTCTCCATCTCACACGCACACACACACAATCTCATGCCTGGCCAAGTATGATGGTCTCTCACTCAAATGTAGGCACACGCATGCCCCCTATATGTATATAGCTAGCTAATCTTAGTCTCCATCACAAACATGTGCATGGTCTATCACGATTTCTCTCGGGGCATCTTTCTATCTCGCACGCACCTCCCTCAATCTCCCACCCATATAAGTCCCCTCACAATCTCGAGGGGATATCTCTATCACAAACACATACTCTCTCCCTCCGCATGCACCCATGTTCTCCATGTGTCCCTCTCAACCTTTGTTCCTTGTTGGCCAGACCTCTATTGGACATGTGCTATAGGGGTGTCTCTCTTCATTGCAAACAATCACGCACTAGCTATCTTCGTGTATCTCCTCACCTCGCTTTTCTATCTCGGAGATGCATGCGTGATATGTTTGCGTAAGAAATGAAAAACACACTCTCTCTCTAATTTATCGTTTGGTGTCCCTTTCTCTTTCACACACATATTCTTTTTGCACACTCACTCATTCTCCTTCACACACACTTGATCTCTCTCGACTTAGGCACTCTCTTCGGTCCATAGCATATAGATTTATTGAAAAGTCAAACATCACAAATTTGACCATGTACGTGGAGAAAAACATTTACATCTAGAACGTCAAACATATACCATTAGATTCATCATGAGATGTAGTTTCATATGATGTATCTTTGGTATTGTAGATATAAATAACATTTGCGTAAACCTGATCAATGTTTCCAAAGTTTGACTTCTAAAAAATTTTACATGCACTGCATTATCGAGCGAATGGAATATCTCTTTCCCCCTCTCAGCTATCTGGCGCACCAATCAGCCTTATTGGGGCTCCTCTATCTCTCTCAAGCTCTATATCTCCCTGGTTCACACATACACATGTCTTGCTCGCGCTACATATAGACCCATCCAACACTCTCCGCCCTTGTTCTCTCTCTATGTGACACACACCCCCTAAGTACCATAATCCCTCACTCCATCATAGGCGCACACACTCCCCCCTAAGTATGATTATCTCTCACTAGCCATCAGGAACACACATATTGTCTCCTTCCATCCATACGTCTATCTCGATATCTCTCGGGGTATCTTCTATCGTGCACACACCTTGTCACTCGATCTCCCAGCCATGTAGTCCCATCACGATCTCCAGAGGATCTCTCTATCACAAACATACACTCTCTCCTCCCCATGTCTGCATTTTCTCTGTACGTCTCTCTCGACCTCTCTCCCTTGCTTGTCAGACCCCTGTTGGCCACGTGCTAGGGGTCTTCTCTCTCGGTTGCAAACAACAACACACTATCTCCTCACCTTGCTTCTGTTGTCGAAGATGCATGTGTGATATGTTTGCATAAGACACACATGCCTTTTCTCTACTTTTATCGTGTGTTGTCCATGTCTCTTTCACAGACGCACACACACTTTTTTCAGTCACTCTTTCTATTTCACACACACACACTCTCTCTCACTCTCTCTCTAGTTAGGGACTCTCTCACGTCCATAAGCATATGGATGTTTTGAAAAGTCAAACCTCAGAAAAGTTTGACCAGGTATATGTGGAGAAAAACATTTACATCTCGAACGATCATTAGATTCATCACAACATGTACTTACTTCGTACTATCATTTATCTTTGGTATTGAACATATAAGTAATTTCTTTATAAACTTGGTCAAAGTTTAAAAAGTTTGAATTAAAAAAATGTTGGCACTACATTATCAAACGGAGGGAGTAGCTCTTTCTCTCCCTATGCTAGTATCTCTCCCGGGCCACCCCTCTCACTCGAACTCTCTCTACCGACGGATTATACGTTCACCGTGTCAGCGTATAGCTTCGTATATTGTTTAGTTGACCAGTCAACCAGTCCACATGCTGCCTTGTCAGCTCGTGTTCTCTATCTTCGTGTGCTGGCCCATGTGGCAGTGGGTGAAAATAAGTAAACTAGAGGCCCATCTAACACGCGGTGAAGTAAACAATGTTGGAACCACTCGGGGAAGCACCCCACACGCTAGTAAATTGAGGGCGCATTGAGGACACACTTCTTCGACGTGAAGGATGCACTCGTGCACAATTCACCACTGCGCGGCGGCATGCACAAAAGGATGCACTCGCGGACACCAAGCAGGCCAGCACACAAAACATACCAGCACACGTGTACACCGGCGTCGCTGCCGGTTGAGATGGATGGCAAGCCAGCCAACAAGCGGAGGCGGCTCGAGCCAAAACCGCATCCGGCGAGCCTGGACTTCATCAGCAGCCTCCCTGACTACATGCTGCTCGTCATCATCGGCCTCCTCCCCACCAAATCTGCCGTGCGGACCGCCCTGCTCTCCCGGCGGTGGAGCCCGCTCTAGCGTCGCGTCCCCCTCAACCTCACCGTCGACAGCTCCCTCTGCGACAGGGATTGCAAACGCATGGCCGCAATCTCCAAGATCCTTTCATCGCACCCTGGGCCAGCCAGACGCCTTGACATCCGCATGTTCAGTACCAACTGCAAGGTCCAAGCCAAGTTTGACGAGTGGTTCTTATCCCCCGCCCTAGATCAGCTCGAGGAGCTCAGCTTTGAAGCTGGACGATGTCGCTCTCTGCCGCCATCCATGCTCCGCCTCACGCCAACGCCGCGCCTTGCCAGCTTCAGCTCCTGCTATCTTCCCCAGATTAATGTCGCGCCCGCCCTTCTTCTCCCTTAACTCAAGCAGCTCGACCTCTTCGACGTTGGCATCTCAAAGCAGGCTATGGAGCATCTGCTCCGCAGTTGTACTGCGCTCGAGTACCTTCGTCTTGAGAAGATCCATGGGTTCATTAGCCTCCACATCGCCTCGACGAATCTCCGATGGATTTTTGTGTCTTGATGGCCCTGCAACAAGACATCAATTGGGAAGAGATCACTCCAGATATTCCATGTTATGATCACTGAGAATGCGCCTTTCCTTGAGAGATTGCTTGTATGTGATCTAGAAGGTCCAACAAAAATGTGGGTCATTGACGCGCCGAAATTGACAGCGTTGGTGTACCCGTCTGCCAAATTCTCCGAACTCTTTATTGGATTCGTAATCATTCAGGTACATGACTCATCTTCTTCTCCGTCTTCTTGAAATTCACATTTTTAATTTTCTTCTTGATGTATTTACGACCGTCTTCCAGAAAATGATTCCCACAAGCTTGACCCAGTCTATGCGCATAGTGAAGATGTTGGCAATAAAATTTATCGGCCCCAATCTGGATCAAGTTGTTGGATTCCTTACATGCTTTCCATTCACGGAGAAGCTACTCATCGAGGTGAAACTTCTTTCTATTAGTAAACGGTAATCACAACGTAGCTCAATTTTTTCGTAATTTTCCAAAATTACGACGACAATTGTAGTGTTCAAAATTGCATCTATGCACTGCACCGAAAGAAATCTTTTTAGTATTTTTTCTCACGTGATCACTTGCATCGTTTTTTTGTTGCACTACTATAGTAGCCTAGGCTAGTCATAGTGGAAAGTAACTTAGACTAGTAACTCTATGGTTACCCTAAGAGCAAGTACTACCTCCGTCCTGGTTTACCCTTCCTATTTTGTAGTATAAAATTTTTACCATAGATTTAACTGACAAAATGTTAATGCATGTCACTAAAAATTATATCATTGGATTCGTATTTGAACATAATTTCAAGTGGTATAATTTTTGGTGACATGCATTGGCATTTTCTTAGGTAAATCTATTGTCAAAATTTTACACTAAACACGAGGTAGTACAAAAGTGGGCTATAACGGCCCTCCACTATGTAGGCCAAAACACGTGCAAAATTCACTTGTGATGCATTTGGCATCGATGCCCCTCCATTGCTCAACTGGTGCCCCAATCTGGATCATCTACTTTGCTCCGGTGCAAAATTAACTCACGCAATGAAAAAACACTTGCGTGGGAGAGAGAGAGGACTGAGGCAATAAAAACACTTGTTTGGGAGAGTGAGAGCACTACAAAAAAAGACACATGTGTGACATTTTGGGCCGAACGAATTTTTTTCTGTCATGCATATGACACTTCTATGACGATAATTGTGACAAAACCCGGTATCATCATAGATGTAGTGGGCTCCTACTTCTATGACAAAAAATCATGACAGAAAATGGGCTTTTCGTCCTGGCCGGGCCGGAGATGCAGCTGCATGACATTATTTGGGCCATCCATGACGGAAAAAACCGTGGTAGAAGAGAGGGGGAGGAAAATTTCGAGGAGCTCTCGGTTACGGTGGGAGGTCGGGGGCCAAGCGATGCGCGTTTCTCTCGTACACGTATGCGCGTGTGTGTGAGGCGTTGGCTCTAACTGAACCCGAGCAATTGCAGTACAGGCTACGCATTACTGAACTCGAGCGATCGATCGATGGATGTTAACTGAACCCGATCGAGCGATTCCTTCTCTACTGCTGCTAAGTGAAGTCTATCAATGG
>NC_041382.1:117299460-117371649 GCF_002162155.2 Triticum dicoccoides
ATGTGGAGGGCTGGATGAACAGTAGACGATGGAGGGGTGGTTGAACAGGACCCCGTGGTGTGGAGGGCTGTTTGAATAGTCGATGGTGGAGGGGTGCCCGTGGAGGGGTGGTTGAACAGGACCCTGTGGTGTGGAGGGCTGGATGAATAGTAGATGGTGGAGGGGTGGTTGAACAGTAGCCGGTAGAGTAGCGCGCAGTGGAGGCTGGATGAACAGGAGCCCGTGGAGGCTGGAGGAGGTCGACGGTGGAGATGAACAATATCCCATGGAGTCCCGTTTTGTGGTACGCCACACCCCTCCCGACGAACAGGACCCCCTTTTCGACCGTAGCGCTCCAACACAAGTCCGTTTCGTCCGTTTTGCGGTACGCCACTATAACGCCCCGAGACCGACGCTCCAGAAGACTTCCAGCTATTCCGAGTTTCGTCGTGTGATTTGTTTTATTTGTTGCATTCATCCTTGCATCATGTGCATTGCATCATGTCATCATGCCATCATATCATTAATTTTTAAAACCTCAACTAAATAAATTGTATGGATTTTTCGATCCATTTAAATCGAGGGACTCACATGGTGACTTCTCTTTATAACATATCCTCCAATATTAGGGAGCTATAATAAATATTTCATTTTTTGGAAATCACCATAACACACTTGCAAAATATCCAATGCCTTTGTTGTCTTAATTCTTGATCTCCAACTTTGCCATTTATTATTTCATCATTTTCCGGAGCTCCACCAAAAATCCGAACATTTTTGGACCTTCCCAAACCTCACTTCCTATCAAATCATTTGAATTTAAATCAAATGAGTTTGAATTTAATCTTTCAATCATGCCTCTTTCTATTTTTCTTGGTACGAGCATATTTTTGTGAGTCCAAGGAAATTATCCCCTTGCGCATTTTCTTTCCCTAACCCTCCTTTTCTTTTCTCCTCTCTTTTTGCTTTTCTGCTAAAGTAAATATAAGAGAGAGAAGAGAGAGGTAAGCCCAGCCAGGCCTCTGGCCATTTCCTCTCCACATGGGCCGACCCAACCGGCCTCTCCAGCCGCAGCCCACCTAACCCTCCTACCTAAGCCGGCCCAAGGCCCAGGCGCCTCTAACCCTAGCCCAGCCCCCATGCACCCCATCTCTCCCCTAGTTCCTCCTCCAGCGCCGCAGCCTCCTGCGCCCGATCCTCTCGCGGCCGCTCCGCTCGATCCCCTCGCCTCCCTCCTCTCGATCTCTCCCTCTCGCTCGCTCGTGCCCCTTCCACAGAGAAAGGGAGAGGAGCGAGACCCCTCCTCCCGAGCGCGCCTCCCATGTCGCGCCCCGTTCCATCAGCCCCCGCGCCCGGCCTCTGCAACACCACCGGGACGGCCAACTCCGGCGGCCCTCCGTCGCCTGTGGCCGTGCTTCCTCCTCCTGCATCGCGCGCCCAGCTCGCCCCGCCTCGTTCCCAGTTGGAACCGGCGTTCCCGCGCCTCCTCCTCGCCAAGTCCCCGTCGCCCGAGCGCTCGAGGTGAGGAGCTCCTCGAGCACCTGCGCCCGCATTCGTCGTCCTCTGCGTCCAGCATGAGCCCCGCGCTGCTCGTCCTCTCCGTTTGGCCGGAGTTCGTCGGAGCCCCAGCAGCCGCGCCGCCCGTGTGGCTTCGCCTCCCGCAACCCCGCGACGTCGCCTCGCCCTTGTCCCCCCCCCCTCGCCTCACTGCCACCTTCTTGCTCATGGTTTGCCGCTGCCTAAACCATCTCCGGCCAGGGTTCCTTTGCCGCCTTGCTGCTGCCACTCAAGGCACTGGTGTTGCTTCATTTTGGATCGTCAAGACCGACAAGATCGACTACACAAAACTGCCAGTACCTCTACGCACGGGTACACCAAGACCGTCCCGGATAATGTCAAGTACCACGACTGCAGCCGGTGTGCATTTTTGTCAAGTCCGACTACACGTGTACGACTACATCCGAGGTGGATTTCGTCAAGTACCCCTTCGGATGCGCCAAGTTCGTCTACATGGTCTGCCAAGTTCCTCTACCGATGATTCGAACGCCTACGAACCGTGTACAACTACCGTCGCCGTGTACAACTACTTCCACGACCGCCGCGAGAACGTCTACTTCCACTTCGACCCGTGAACGACTACTTCCCTCGACATTTTTGAACCGCATCGAGAGGCACGCTTCGAAGGTATAACCCCGAGACGCCGTCCGTGGACCGAATGCATTTGTTGTATGAGATGCTTATGTTTGCACCGTGTCCGAAATTGTCGCGTGCATGTTTCACCTCGTTGCCATGCCACCATCTTGTGGGAACCCGGTATCCGGGATCACCCCACCTTCTATCGCATGTCACGCTCTCGTCACTTTTCCTTTTGCACCGGTATCTCCATGAGCTATCGGGACCGGAATGTTGCCGTGGCACCATTTTTGTTTCGCCGCCGTGGCACCCTTTTTGTTCCGCCATGGTGACCAAATGCTTCATAACATGCTCATGTCAACATTTTCATAAAATTGCATAAAACTTGTATATGTCATCCGCATCATGATAACAACATTTAAAATGTTTAAACTTGTTGTTGTATTAAATTGCTAAATGCATATGAGGATTTACCGGATTTGTTGTTTTTATATCCGGCCCCATTTAAATTGTTTAGATGGTATAGTTTATATTATGCTTCACCTCTTGCCATGTTTAACAACAGTTAATATTGTTGGGTAGCTTAAACGAGAGATAACTAAATAATTGATGTGGTGTTCCGTCAACATGCACCTCGTTGCATATTGAGCTCCACTTAACTTGTAGTATTGTTTGTTGCACTTTGCCATGCCATGCCTCATTAAACCGGACATGCATCATACTTGTTTGCGCATCATGCCTTGTTTATGCTTGTGTGTATACTATGTTGTTTGTTTCTTTTCGGGTTGCTTCTCTCGTTAGCTTCGGTTTCGTTCCGGAGTTGTGAGGATTTGTTCGTCTACGACCGTTTGTCTTCTTCTTGGATTCGTTCTTCTTCCTTGCGGGATCTCAGGCAAGATGATCATACCCTCGAAATCACCACTATCTTTGCTATGCTAGTTTGCTCGCTCTTTTGCTATGCCAATGCCACGATGCCTACCATTTGCTTGTCAGCCTCCCAAATTGCCATGTCAAACCTCTAACCCACCATGTCCTAGCAAACCGTTGATTGGCTATGTTACCGCTTTGCTCAGCCCCTCTTATAGCGTTGTTAGTTGCAGGTGAAGATTGAAGTTTGTTCCTTGTTGGAACATGGAGATGTTGTTCCTTGTTGGAACATGTTTACTTGTTGGGATATCACAATATATCTTACTTAATTAATGCATCTATATACTTCGTAAAGGGTGGAAGGCTCGGCCTTATGCCTGGTGTTTTGTTCCACTCTCGCCGCCCTAGTTTCCGTCATATCGGTGTTATGTTCCCGGATTTTGCGTTCCTTAGACGGTTGGGCTATAATGGGAACCCCTTGACAGTTCGCCTTAAGTAAAGCTCTTCCAGCAATGCCCAACATTGGTTTTACCATTTGCACTAACAACCTACCACCTTCCCTTGGGTTCTGCAGACTCAAGGGTCATCTTTATTCTAACCCCCCCGGGCCAGTGCTCCTCTGAGTGTTGGTCCGAACTAGAGCCCTGTGCAGCGCCCCCTCGGGGAAACTCGAGGTTTGGTTTTAGTTGTACGGATTGCTCATCTGAGTGTGCCCTGAGAAAGAGATATGTGCAGCTCCTATCGGGATTTGTCGGCACATTCGGGCGGTGTTGCTGGTTTAGTTTTACCCTGTCGAAATGTCTTGTTGTACCGGGATACCGAGTCTGATCGGAATGTCTCGGGTGGAGGTCTATTCCTTCGTTGACCGTGAGAGCTTGTCATGGGCTAAGTTGGGACACCCCTGCAGGGTATTATCTTTCGAAAGCCGTGCCCGCGGTTATGTGGCAGATGGGAATTTGTTAATGTCCGGTTGTAGAAAACCCGAAGTTGACCTTAATTAAAATACATCAACCGCGTGTGTAACCGTGATGGTCTCTTCTCGGCGGAGTCCGGGAAGTGAACACGGTGTTGGAGTTATGCTTGACGTAGGTTGCTATAGGATCACTTCTTGATCATACTTGTATCGACCGTGCTTTGCCCTCTCTTCTCGCTCTCTTTTGCGATTGTAGCCACCATATATGCTAGTCGCTTGCTGCAGCTCCACCTCATTACTCCATCCTTCCTATAAGCTTAAATAGTCTTGATCTCGCGGGTGCGAGATTGCTGAGTCCCCATGGCTCACAGATACTTCCAAAACCAGTTTGCAGGTGCCTATGTTACCGTGCAGATGACGCAACCAAGCTCAAGGAGGAGCTCGATGAAGATCTTGCCCTTTGTGTTGTTTCGTTCTAGTTGATCAGTAGTGGAGCCCAGTTGGGGTCGATCGGGGACCTTTGTCGCATTTGGGGTTCTTCTTTTATTTTGGTTCCGTAGTCGGACCTTGATTGTATCTGGATGATGTAATGCTTTATTCATGTAATTGTGTGAAGTGGCGATTGTAAGCCAACTATGTATCTCTTTCCCTTATGTATTACATGGGTTGTGTGAAGATTACCTCACTTGCGACATTGCTTTCAATGAGGTTATGCCTCTAAGTCGTGCTTCGACACGTGGGAGATATAGCCGCATCGAGGGCGTTACAGCCACACCCCTCCCGATCAACAGGACCCCCGTTTCGACCGTAGGAGGTCCATTTTCTCCGTTTTGCGGTACGCCACACCCCTCCCGATGAACAGGATCCCGTTTCGAACGTGGCCGGTCGAACACAAGGCCGTTTCCTCCGTTATGCGGTACGCCAGGCCTCGTTTCCATCGCCTGTTCCTTCCAAGCCCTCCCGATGAACACGACGCATTCGATTGCCTCCCCATGAACACGAGCATTCCGTTGCCTCCCCATGAACACGACGCATTCCGTTGCCTCCCCATGAACACGACGCATTCTGTTGCCTCCCCATGAACACGATGACAACGCTATTTCTCCGTTCTGACCCAGCCATGTACACGAGCCCTGGCCGTACGTATGCGCGAGTAGGCGTTCGAGACCCCACCCGTATGTACACATACGTGGCCGTATTTTCTTTCTTGCACCCTGGCCGCTATACGTATGTGTAAACGCTATGTGCGCGCCTCTACTACGACACGTGCACGCCTCTACTACGACATGTGCGCGCCTCTACATCGACCAGTATGTACGTACACGTTCGCGACCAGAATGACAATGCTACGTATGCTTCGACCAGGTGGGTCCCGACTGTCAGGCACTTCCTTACCTGCGAAGATGTAGCTGGTGGGTCCCAGCAGTCAGGGGGCGAATCATTTTTTTTGCCCGGATGCACTTCCTTGCGTGCGAAGATGTAGCTGGTGGGTCCCAGCAGTCAGGGGAAACGTTTTTTTGCGAAATACAGTGGCCTGTCCAGTGGGTCCTAGCTGTTAGGTGGAGGAATCATTATTTTCCGCGTAATAAGGAGGCACTTCCTTGCTGCGGCCGTGGACCCAGCTGTCAGCCTCTCCACGTACAGTCCACGTCTGATGGAAGTCGTTCCTTGACCATGTTGACCATGCCGCGCCGAGAGCACCAGGGCGATGGACGACGGCGAGGCCTAGGAAGGGGACGACATGGAGGCAGGGAAGACTCGACAGTTGTTTCCCACGCGGAGGGGAGTACGACTGTACAAGGGTTTACTGGTTTGTCTGTCGTCGCCGGAGAATAACAACAGGTGTGGGTGAGTAGAGGGATGGCTAGGCCAGTGATGGGAGTACGGTCGGATGGTGAGACCTGCGCGGCAGCACAACCGGCCACGAGGAGGAGGGAGCAGGCAGTCCCGTCGGCGCTTGTTTGAGCGGCTGGAGCAGGAAGAGCAGAGATTGAAGGAGCACGACGGCCGTTGGATGGACATCCAACAGTCAGTGTTTGTGCGTCAACCTTTTTTTAGGAAAGCCTCAAATCTGTGGAAAACAACATACAACCCATCTACCATTATTTCTAATAATTTACAACCCATTTGCTAATTCTTAAGTTTTTTTGGAGCCCATATTATTTTTGTTAGCATTACAGCCCATATTGTGGCAATGGTTAAAAAATTATACGAAATTTTGCATATTTCGGTGCGGACCGAACTGTTTTTAATCCCGAAATTTTGACTCACATTCAAACTGATTTTAAAAATAAATGTATATCAATATAAAACCCAACAAATTCTCCACGCATAAAAATTAATGTAATTTAAAATCTTGAAATGAAAAAAAAGATATTTGAAACTAATTGCCGGTTTGATGTGTTTTAAAAATGTACAACCCATTTCTCATTACTAATGAGCCATTTTCTCGGCCAGTCGAATGAAAGCTCTCCTCGTCTTGAAAGATTTGCAGCCCAACAGGCCTGACAAAGCGACTTTCTTGGCAAATCACAAAAAAACTAGGCTGTGGCCATGGACCCAGTTGTCAGCCTCTCCACATACAGCACTCTTCCGATGGAAGTCGTTCCTTGACCACGTTGACCATGCCGCGCGGAGGGCACCACGGAGGTGGTCGACGGCGAGGCCTAGGAAGGGGACGACGCGGCAATGGAAGCCCGCGCGGAGAGGACTACGAGGGTTCACTGGTTCGGCTGCGGTGTGAGGCTGCCGTCGCCGCAGGGCCTAGCCAACGGTGGGAATAGTAGGGGGCGGTGAGGCCTCTGCGGCAGCACAGTCGGCCACGGGAGGCAGGAGCATGCGGCATGACCGGCGCTGCTTTGGCCGGCTGGAGCAAGAAGACCAGCGGCTGAAGAAGCACTACGGCCGTTGGTTGGACATCGTGCGGTCACTGGAGTTAGAATCGTTCATATTGAGTAAGTTGACAAAGCCCTTCGTCCCCATCAACTTAGTAGGCCCACAAGTCAGCCTCCCAGCAAGGTGGGTCCCAGCTAGCCGTGGGAGTATTCATTTTTTTTGTGCGTAATAAGGAGGCACTTCCGGTGGGTCCGAGATGACAGCAAGGGGAACGTTTTTTTCACGAAATACGGTGGCCCGTCCGATGGGTCCCAGCAGTCAGGGGGAAACGATTTTTTTCGCAAAATACTGGTGGCCCGTCCGGTGGGTCTTTGATGTCAGGTGGAGGAATAATTATTTTCCGCATAATAAGGAGGCACTTCCTTGCGGCTGCCGTGGACCCAGCTGTCAGCCTCTCCACGTACAGTACTCTTCCAATGGAAGTCGGTCGTTGACCATGTTGACCACGCCGTGCCGAGAGCACCAGGGCGGTGGACGACAGCGAGGACTAGGAAGGGAACGACTCGGAGCCGGGGAAGACGCAGCAGTGGATGCCCACGCGAAGAGGAGTACGAGGGTTCACTGGTTCGGCTGCGGTGTGAGGCTGCTGTCGCTGCAGAATAACAGGGGGTGTGGGTGAGTAGAGGAATGGCCTGGCCAGTGGTGGGAGTAGTAGGGGGCGATGAGGCCTCCGCGGCATCATAGCCGACCACGGGAGGCAGGAGCACGCGGCACGACCGGCGCTAGTTTGGGCGGCTGGAGCAAGAAGACCAGAGGTTGAAGAAGCACTACGGCCGTTGGATGGACGTCATACGGTAACTGGAGCTAGAATCGTTCATATTGACTAAGTTGACAAAGCCCTCCGTCCCCATCAACTTGGTAGGCCCACAAGTCAGCCTCCCACTATGCTGGGTTCTAGCTGGCAGGGGGAATATTCATTTTTTGTGCGTAATAAGGAGGCACTTCCTTGCGTGCGAAGATAGCTGGTGGGTCCGACATGTCAGCGCGGGGGGGGGGGCACTTTATTTCACGAAATACAGAGGCCCTTCCGGTGGGTCCCAGATGTCAGGTGGAGGAGTCATTATTTTGCGCGTAATAAGGAGGAATTTCCTTGTGTGCGGCCGTGGACCCAGCTATCAGCCTCTCCACACACAATCTACTTCTGATGGTGTCCTTCGTTGACCACATTGACCACGCCGCGCCGAGCGCATCCAAGGTGGTGGACGACGGCAAGGCCCCGGACAGCAACGACCGGAGATGGGAAGACGCGGGAGTATAGTCCCAGACAGAGAGGTGTATGAGGGTTAACTGGTTCTAGTGCGGTGTGGTTCGGCAATCGGTGGAGAAGAACAAGATGTGTGGAGGGGTGGAGGGATGGCCTGGCCAACGGTGGAGTAGCGCTTCATAGCGAAGCGTGCTAAGCAGAGCTGCTAGCAGGAGGAGGCGGGAGGTGGTCCCGGCAGTGCTGGAGGAAGAAGATGAGAGATTGAAGATGGATGCCGGTCGCTGGATGTAAATCCAATGGCTAACATGTCAGAATCATTTGTTGACTAAATTGACAACGACTTGCATTGGCTTCGACCTATTGGCCCACATTTCAGCCTCCAAAAATATGGCACGCATTCAACCCATTTTTTCAGAATTTACAGTCTTTTTTGGGGGGAGAGGTAAGGTAGGGGATCCACCTGCTCCGGCTCCGGTGGCGTGCTGGTGGGCAGGAGTCCAGTCAAGCATTCCCATCTCGCAGCACGGCGTGGATCTCCTGAATTCACTTCTCCTTTCGCCCATCGAACGAACGCAATCGGCGGCTCATTGGGGTGGGGCATCCTGTGCTTCTCCGAGAAATCTCCTTCGAAGTAGATCCGCAGGGCTAGATTCAGCAGCTCCCAATCCACATGATCCTTGCACATCCGAGCATACCTGCGCGAGTGAGAAAACAGATTCGGTCCCTCCTCGGCTTCCTCCTCTGCTTCCCTCCATTCGCGCGTGCACTGGGTCCAGGAGAGAGCGTCGTCGCGGATCCGCATCGCCCGCTCCCTCCATCTCCTCCCTCGAGTCTCCCGCAGCACTGCCGGCGCGACGGAGTCGAGCGGCTGGAGCATCTACGTGAAGGCTTTGTAGACATGTGGGAGATGCATCTTGTACATCTGCCTGTCTTCCAGCCATCCCCCCATGGATATGGCCGGCGACTCCATGGGGCGCGCGAGCGAACTTGCTGAGGGGGGCAGGCGCGCCCGGAGTCAGGAGGCGGGGGGTGGCGGCGAGATCTATTTGCCAATTACTCCCTCCTTTTCGGTTTATAGGGCTCAATTCAAAAATCTCACAACCAACGTAGATGATGAATGGTGGAATACTTTTTGTAGTTTGCAAAAGCTCCTAATTAATGCACTTGTTTTCCTCAAAAAATTATGTTTGTCAATGCATAAATTGCAATGCATGCATGCATAAAGTACATGCATTGGTCAATTTTCTCTTAATACTTGCATGCAATGATTTAATGCACCTTGGAATCTGAACATGTGATGGAAAACAACCAAATCGAGCCTTATAAAATGGAAAAACTAAAATTTTGAGATAAGCCCTATAAACCGAAAAGGAGGGAGTATGTGAACTAAACAGTCAACATATAAAATAATTTAAATATATATAATATAGTTAGAAGGGAAACATAAGTTGGACCTGGCGTTCCTATTCTTATATAGAAAAATAGAATAGACCTCTGCGTTTTCTTCAAAAAAATACATAAATTGGGCTGCCAAAAATAGACCTCGGATGGGAGGTCCATAGGCCGGTCGATACATGACGGCCCTAAGAAAATACAAACAGGCCTATGGACCTCCCATCCGAGGTCGTGGGATGCGCATGTTAAAAACGAAAGCCTAGATGGGGCAGCCCAAAACCACGTCCAACACTTGCCAAAACTTCGTCCCTCATTTTCTCCTTGTTTCGCACACTCGACATTGTGTGGGCATTTTGACTGTGCATCATATGAAGATGTGCTATGCATGAATATTGATCAGCATGATGTTAACTGGCTGGTAGTTCCATTTTCGACCATGAATAAAACTTCCAACATGATGTTAACCCTGTTTGAAAAGGCCGTGTTAATATAAATGCTCTACCTCTGAAAGTTGCAATTTCTTATCTGAAACTGAACTTGCAGTTTCTTATCTGAAACTGAAACTTGCAGTTTCTTCTCTGAGAATCACATTGTCTGCACTTTTATACTCCTATGAAACTACATTTTTTAAGTGCTAAAAATAGATCTCTAGAATTCATAAAATACTTTATATGCCTAAGACTGCAAATCTGAAATTCAAAAGACATTCATATCTGAAAGTACTCTCAAAATACACAACACAAAACACAATTCACAACCTGCAAATACTGACAACCCTAAGCTCCTCCTGACAATTCACAACCTGCCCGACTATTGGGCTGGGAGGGGGGCAGCCCCCTCCTATTCCTCGGCGGCAGACAGCCTCCCCGTGAGACGATGTGAACGGCGAGGGAGACGATGGCGGGGAAGCGTCATCGGGCCAACTGCTTTTCTCCTCTTGCAGTTGGGTTCGGTCGACGAAGACTCCATCGGCTCGCTCTGGCAGGACACCCTCACAAACGGCACTCTGTAGATGGTCGATCCTTCAATCTCTGGTGGATGCTCCATCTGGGATCGATACTCCCACCACCGCTCCCTCACGATCGGATTTAGTGAATCTGTTTGCTCCATGGCCCAGAGGAGCATCTCTATGTACTCCGGCGCGACTCCCTCCGGGAGTATGGCCGCCTTTTCGCTCTGTTGCAGATATTTGGCCATGGATGACGCCGTCGCCGCTAGTTGGTCCTTGTTGTGAAACCAAGACTGTATCTCCAACATCCTAGCTAGCTTCACAGGGTCGTCGTCTGCGATCCTCACGTATCGGTTGTACTCCTCCATCGATTTACTTCTCCACAGCACCTTCACTCGCCGGCGGTGGTTTTTGAATGGAAGAGGAGAGGAGCAGCGCTGGTTTTGGATTAGAACGGGAGAGGAGCGACGCTGGTTTTGGACTGGAACAGGAGAGGAGGGGCGGTGGTTTTGAAATGGAAGAGGAGAGGAGCGGCGCTGCATTTAGATTGGAACAGGAGAGGAGCGGCAGTGGTTTAAGAGGAGAAGAGCGGAAGAGCGACGCTGGTCTTGGAAGTATTTTTTTGTTGTTTCGCGTATTTTGGGTCAAAGTTTGACCACATACTATATTTGACAAGCAAAATGTGAATGCATGTCACCAAAAATTGTATCGTTTGGTCCGTATCTGAATGTACTTTCAAATTATACTCCCTCCATTTTTGTATATAAGGCCACAAACTCGTATTACAGGTACCAAGGTAAAAATCAATGCTATGTTTAAGTCAATGTTGCAAGCTAGCTTGTCACCTTGATTGTCGTGTTAATTAATGTGGTTTTTCTCTCCCAAGCACAACAAGCCAACCCTCTTACTCCTCATTGGTTGATTAATGTTGGGAATGCAAGCTAACCTTCTCACTCCCGCATGCACACAAGGGATATTAATGTCCTCGGGCAAACGGCATCAATTTTGCCTCGATTAATGTTAGTGGCCTTGTATAGTTGCAAATTGTAATTTTGATAGTGGCCTTGTATACAACGTATAACATATATTTTATGTGAGAAAATAATGGTCAATTATGACCCAGAATAAAAGGGAGACTAGTTAATGTGGGGTCGCTTTCTTAATTGAAGGATAAATTGATTTTGATTTTGATCCAGTCAGAGCGTGCCGGCCCTCTTGTCCAATCCTAAATCAATGCCGCACGCTCCTCTCCCTCTTCTCCATTGCAAAACCACCTCCTCTCCTCTCCATCATCTCCACTCCAAAACCACCGTCTCGCCTCTCCCTCTTCTCTATTGCAAGACCACCGTCTCTCCTATGTTTTCTAGACGCTTTGCTCCATGGCGTGTGCGCAATCCATGGATACAAAATTAGTATACTGTATACTATTTAAAAGTTGAGGGCGGGGCTTTTCCTGCGCGGTAGGCGGCGGGGCAGTTCCACCTAGTCGGTTCGACAGAGACGCGAGAAGACGAGGGAGTAGGCTGCTGCAAACGTAGGGCTATGTGATTTGACAGCGAGTTATTGCTGGACAGGTGGGCCCCCGTGATTTGACTTGCCATTATCATTTTAAGTGCGGCGCTACGACCGGCGTGAGTCTCCCAGATTCCTGACCACCTCCATACAGGTGCCTCTCCCAATGCTCGACCATGTAGTAGAGGCTGTCTCTTGCATGAGAGCCCACTTCTCCACTTTTTCCTTGCCTCTCTTTCCTCCACATATGCAAAAATGCCATGTAAAGCACACTATTGTACTTACTTTTAGTTGCTCCTATAGGTGCTTAAGCTTGCCACATAGGCATAAAGTCTGATGTGGCAAGTTAATCAAGAAGAGAGAGACTAGTTTGGTGACCCAAGGAAGAAACGGTGCTAAGCGCGTTTACCTAGGTGATAAGACAATTTTGAGTCTATAGCTAATTAAATGAAGCAAACTTAGTAACACCATTTCATTGGAAGAGGTCACTCCTTGGCAAATGCAATAAATACACGCGCTTAGCACCGTTTCTTCCTTGAGTACGAAGAAAGAGATAGAGAGGAGTAAAAAAATACACTTATAGCCAACCTTGTTGCAGTATGAGTGACTAAGTGATGACTATGTATGACATGCCAACATCAGATAGCCTAACGCACCGTGTTAAATCTCCAAGGGCGCGACCGCATGAGCGATGTGACGGTCGTGGTAGGCACGACCATGATACGGGCTGCTGGCAGCCCTTGGATCTGAGATCAAACGATCGCATGATAAGTTGCTGAAAATTTGCAGAATAACCCTCCAGGATAGGATATTCACCCATAGGTCTAGAATCACGCCATGCAACCGTTCGATCTCAGATCCAAGGGCTCTCGGAAGCCCGTATTATGGGAGAATGGAAAGCCACTACCCTGCCATTCGCACACTGGTAGTTCGCTCCTACTCGTCCCCGCACGTCCTTCAATACTACGGCGGTTCGCTCCTAGTCATTCCATCCATTCACATTACGACAGTTCCACTAATCCTAACCCTCCTCCCAAATCCATGGCGTCCCAAATCTCCACGATCGGCGGTGAGTACAAGGTTAGAACCATCATCGGCGATGAGTTCGACGTCATCTACTCCCGTTCTTTCGCGATGGTGAAAGGATGGCTTTCTCGCTTCAGACGCATGTTCGAAAACTCAGACGATGAGTGGGTCACTGGGCTAGATGTTGAGTACACCGCAGTTCTGGGACGAGAGAAGGATCTAAAGGACGAAGAGAGGAAGAAGCCCGCCGTGATCCAGGTTTGCGTACATAACGTTTGCTTGGTCTACCACATATGCCATGCTGACGTTGAGTGCCAGGATTTTAAGAACTTCCTCGAGAGCAACCTAGTCAAATTCGTTACTTTAGACTTTGGTAACGACAAAGAAGTCCTGCGTCGGATAGGCCTCTTTGTAGGAAACACCTTCGACCTCCAGAAGAATCGGCTGGTGTCCTCTTGTCAGCCTTCAATGCTGACCCTGGCAGGAGCCATGGTTCATCCTTCGTATTGTAAACTGGAGAAACCTCATTACACATTTCATCGTCATGCATGGCAGCGGAATGTACTAGATATAGACCACATCCACTACGCTGCAATGGATGGCTACCTTTGCTTCAATATCTACAAGGGTTGGATGAAGAGCAACAGCCAAGTGTGCGGTTCAAGCAAAGAAGTATCGGCCAAGAGGAAGAGGGACAAGGACGAAGTCGAGGACGTGGACGAGGACTCCGAGTAAGGTGGCAGTGTCGTTGCTCATGGTGGTTCTAATGCAGTGTCTACCGGAATAGTTGCAAAGTTTAATTTCAGGTGTGCTTAATTTAATTTGAGGGGTGTGTTGTGCTGAGCCCCCAGCAGAACTATGTTATGTTTCTTCTCGTTACTTTAACTATTCAGTACATACATACTAGTATTTCTTACATTTCATCTTTTAGTTGGTATAGTACTACCACTCATTTCTTCACATTATATACATACAATATATATGGCCAACATCATATAGCCAGCAGTTTAGTTGTCAAAGAATTTCAGGGACTTATTTTAGTCTGACTAAAAATAGTCTCTTTAAGAGGCTAAAGTTCCATGCCCCCTGACTAAAGAGGGGCTAAAACTAGTCTTGAGACTAATTTTTTTTAGTCAGGGGTACCCCTACTAAAATGTGAATTAGTCATCTCTCTACTCATTTAACTCCTCTCCTTTAACACAGACGAGTTCTGGATTGGAGGGTTTGGAGGATAATAAATGCTCATTAACTTGATTTTAGCCTTTTTAGTATTTGGATCCAAGCACGGGTGAGGCTAGCATGTTTTACTCCCACTACTTTTAGTTATGGGACTAAAATGTATCCAAGCACCCTCTTAGTTTTATTTGAGGGGTGGGTTGTGCTGGACACCATTATTGTGACTAGCCTTTTTAATAGTACTATATGCATAATTTGGCGACGAGCGCTCTCTATATGTACCACCTTTTTTTAATTTCAAGTTTTGCTCCATGGCGCAATCCATCGATACTACTACTTTACAAAAGTATACATTTTTAAAAGGCTAGAGGGCGGGGCAGTCTAGCTTGGTCGGTTTCACGAGAGGCGAGGGCCTTTGTGATTTGACGGCTCATTACTGCTGGAAGGCTGGGCCTTATGATATGACTGCTTGTATAAATGCGCCGACGACCTGATCGAGGAGGAGCAAAGAACCGTGCGGTATACTCAAGGTTTCCACTGGAGTAGTACTGCGACAAAGGAGCACGAAACACGGCAGGCCAGTGCCATATGGCGATAAAAAATGATCTAATTTGCTAGTCATCTCATTGTTAGCATTGTTCTATTCATTCCCTCAAAAAAAACATTGTTCTATTCATGCCTCACAGAGAACGTGACACGTGCGGCGAAACACCCGAAGCAAAAGATGAAACACAGGAGCAAAAGAAGAAGGAAGATTATCACCCCAAATGATCTAATTCGCCGCGGAGTCGTAACTGCTTCTTCATCGCCTCCACGACCTCCATCTCCTTGCGCGTCTCCTCCGACATCTTCATCATTGTGTCCATGGCGCGGCATTTCTCGACGCGAGCCTTCATCATCTGTTCCACGACCATATTACGTACCTTGACAGCAGCCGGGTGCTCAATGCGGAGCTTCACCAACTCTTCCTTCTGTTCCATGGCGAGGGCCTGCAGCATCTTCATCGAGGAACTACTATTCTCATGCAGCTTCTTCCAGCCGGCGTTCTTCTCCTTCAATAGGTCGATCTCGTGGCAGATCTTCGCATTGTCCTCCCGAAGTCGCAGGATTTCACCGGTCGCCTTCTTCTCTGAGGCAATGCTCTTCTTCAGTAGCATCACCAAGCCGGCGGTCAACTCCCCCTGCTGATTGAGCTCAGCGGGCATGTCGTCGAGGCTCTCCTTCAGCAACTCCATCAAGCCTTTGATGAACTTCTTCTGCTTATTGAGCTGATCGGGCATGCCGTCGTGGGATAACGACTCCAGCTCCGCCGGCTTGGCATGTTCGCCTCCGCGGCTAGGGCGCTCCTAGGAGCCATCGCCTGCCCATGAGAGATGTTTTGAGGTCTCTACGTGGCGGCGAGCCCTCTCTTTTTTTCAGCAGCCTTGGTTGCCGCTCCCTTGTTACGAGTAGTTCTCTACCTAGAGCTCTGCTCACCGACCATGGCAACGACGGCCGAAGAAGAAGCTCTTATGAGGAGGAAAGGTAGAGTGATTTTCGGTTAGGTAGTTCCCCTTTTTATAACATAAGTACTAGCACTAGTACTAATACCTGCATAGTGGGAACACATTCAGGTTTGGTACGTACTACTAGTAGGTGTGAGCAGGCTTTCGAATGTGATGGGAACAAGGTAAAGATTAATTGATGGTTTTAGTTTCGAGGCCCGAAACGGCTCCCGATGAATTTAGCGAAACATAAATTTCAAGTACTACACTGCTCAAATGCGTAAATATTATGATACTGTCAAAAATTGGCACAAAATACGAAGGATACCAATGGAAGTACTACTAGCAACCCACGATTTAACTACTCGCATGTGCGCAGTGGAGTAATAATGTCTTTCTTCCGCCCTCACGTCCACTAAATTTGCATGCGCTGTATTAATTGACCATCAATGAAGTGAACGACTTTACACACGTCAAATTATCACATGGGGTGGATCTTGGTACAAAATTGTGTCCGCCCGTGTACCCGCGTGTGCGTGCGAGGAATGAGTGCGTGCATGGCATGCGTGCACATCTTTGCTTCATGCATGTACCGCCAGTATGGCTCAGGGAGGACGAGTACATTCTCCTGGAACCAGCAACACGTCACTGTGATCAATCCACGCAAGGAGGTCGCCACAACGCTTAGGCATGTGCCACATGGCTTCATGAACTGTAAGAGAGACATTGTATAGCGTGCCATTGGTATTCTAATTTACGTGTTTTGCACATACTCGAAGTACTAGTAAGGTACACGTGCATTGCACGCATCAGATTTTGCAACCAAATTATGAATAAATACCACACTATAGCATGTAAGCTCTGAGTCATATATGCCTGATGTAGCCCTTCGTTTAATTCTTATAGTTCATCTCATTTAAAATCAATTAGTTTTTATAAAAAAGCTAAGAACGCGGGAATAGGAAAAACATGGGATTATAGTGGAATGTCGTCTTGAATCCTACAGGATTGTACGAGTGTTTGATTGTGCATAGAAAAAACGCAGAATTCTTTCAAAGAGGTTTGAGTGGATGGGATGTTTCCTATGAAATCTAGTGCAAATGAATCATATGAAAAAATTCCTATGGTTTACAATCCTACGAATCAAACAACCAAGATAGGAAAAATTCCTAATGATTAGAATCCTCCAAAATTCCTTTGAGAATCCTTTGAATCAAATAAGCCCTTAATCTATTTTATGTTTCATGGAATTGTGCATTGTAAAGCATAAAGTAAAAACAAATAATGGCAATTCAACTAGAAAAAAGTTTGGGTAGTTATGATACGGAAGATTCTAGAACAAAAGAAAACGACTGTTGTTTTGAGGCTTGTGCATTATGCTTAAGTGCAACCATGGAGTCTCCTAGATTGTACATGTGGCAAAATCCGGTGGGGGCTAGAAGATGGTTCGAGGGGCCGCGTGGACAGAGACTATGAAGGAATGCACAAGTGCGAGATCGATATTTAGAGAGAGGGGGCGAACACGTGCGCTGATGCGCGCAGTGGCGGAGCCATGAAAAATAAATGAGCTAGGGGACCAAGCATTGCTAATCCTTTACGAGGAGGGTCAATTCATGAACTTAAACCATTTTTAGCAGCAATTGTCTAATGATCACATTCATATTAGCCTTGATATATAGTGATGTTAGGGGGGAGGGGGCAGGGCCCTTACTGCCCCTGTCTTCGCCATTGTCCACGCGTCTGAGAGATGAAGCGGAAGGCATGGATGATGAGAGGGGGACGTTGGATACATAATTAATGTGGTGTATTAGCTATATATGTTAATCCTGTATAGAGAGGTATAGATTGATCGATGTGGACGTGGGAAAGAGGGTGAGACCTCACTGGATATATCGATTGATCGGTTTGTGTGGAAAACTATGAAAGACCTAGCTATATACACACATACATAGAGGAACATCGATCGTTGCGCATGCACGCGTGAGAGATAAAGAATGCCCGATATGATGTAGAGGGGGATGTGTGTTGGTGTGTGCCTTCATGGGAGACCAACCTAAAGAAAAAGATTGCATGCGTGCGATGGATAATGTCGACTGGTAGTGTGTGTGCATGCATGCACGAGAGAAAGTTAGTGGTACAATTATAAAGAGAAGACTACTGTGTGGGTGTAAAAGAATAGCTGAATAGGTGAGGTCACAATGAATGTAAAGTTGAATTCAAATATTTGAATAAGAGATCCTGATGTTTGAAACCCATGCATGCATGAATATAATGGAGATCTGCGCGGTGTGGTTTGGAAACGAGCATGTTGTAATGTATACACATTGAACAAGGTCAGACTGATTTGAATTTGAGATACCCATGGCAGACATCATTTGGCCAAGTCGCATCTGTGCATGGACACACTATTCTAATTGGAGATGATGGGCGGCTTTTGCATCACATATCTATATCTATACCCCTATATATATTATATATTATATTTTTTTATTGTGTGCGGGTAACTTTAACTTTGAAAGATGGTCGTTGGATGAGGCGAATCCGATGGTCCAAATATGGCAAATTTGAGCACTACTGGCCGTTGGATATCATCTAGATTCCACCAGATTTGGCCACATGTATAATCTAGAAGACTCCATGGTTGACCTTAAGCATAATGCACAAACATCAAAACACAATCACTTCTTATTTGTTCTAGAATCTTCCGTATCAGAATTGCCCACATGTTTTTCTACATGATTTGCCATTATTTGTTTTTTACTTTATGTCTTACGACACACAATTCCATGAATCTTAAAATAGATTAGCTTTCTTATAAAAACTAGATGATTTTGAATTAAATGAACTATAAGAATTGAACAAACATCTACATCATGCATATATGACTCAAAGCTTGCATGCTATAATGTGGTATTTATTCATAATTTGGTTGCCAAATCTCATGCGTGCAATGCACGTGTACCTTAATCTAGTCTAAATGGTGTTTGTGTGTGTGTTGTGCGTGTTGAGGTGCAAATTGTCTTTTTTTTGGTACACGTTAAGCTTGTTCTTCCGAAATTTCAAGCCGTGGCTTGTTATGCCGAAAATTCAAGCTAGCGTCTCTGTCCATCGTGCTGCGAAACTCCCGCCTCTTCAACCCGCGCCTTGTTAGCCCGAAATATTTAAGATATATCTTTGTCTCGTTGTGCTCCGACAACTCCCTCCATCTCAACCCGCGCCTTGCTATTCCAAAATTAAAACGCGCGCGAAAACTCCCACCTCCTGTGAAATCCTGACACGCGAAATGCACGTGGTACCCCTGAACCGAAAGAACTGCCTCAAATCGGTGGGGGTACTTTCGTAACTTACCCCACATTTCGGACAAGCGCGTCTCTAAGCCATGGTTCCCCACTGCCATCCCATCCGCCCACCCATTCGTACACCGAGGCCGCGAAAACCCGCAACGAAACCCCACACCCTGCTCCGCCCGCCACCCAGCCGGAGCCTCTTCCCCGATGATGTCTTGCACAACAACACCTCGACGTCCCCCATCCACCGTACCGGATGAGGATCCGTCGTCGATCTCATCGTCCCGCCGGTTCAGCCACCCCGTCCTCCACCTCGAAGGAGCTGCCCCGACGTTCCCCTCATTTTTCACGCCACCTCCATTCCCACACCGCCGTCTTCACCTGCACCACCAGAAGAGCATCATCATCACCGTTTCCTCAGATGAAGCTGCGGCCTAATCGGCGCCACCAAAGAGGTTGTACACTAATCACCGCATTTTCTTCTTGATTCGATCTCACGGTGCTGCCGGCGCTCGGTCCCGAGCCGACATGGCGCGACTCCATCCACAGTGGCGTCGCCGGCCACTTCCTCCATGGTGTCGCTCCCTTGGCGGCGACGTCCACATCAGTAGAAGCTGCTGCTTTAGCTCTCGCTCGCGCTGCTGCTCTGCTCTTGCTCTTGGTCCCCTGCCTGGTCTGCTCTTGCTATTGCTCTTGCTCACGCTGCTGCTCTCGCTCTTGCTCTTGCTTGCGATGCTGCTCCGATTTAGCTACACTTTACTCCGATGCCGCCGGGGTGAAGGAAGAACCAGCCGCAGCGGGGAGGGGGGCTCGCCGGAGAGGTACCCCACTAACTATCTTAGGGTTCAGGATGGGGGCGGTGGTCGCCGGCGGTGGCGGGGCATTAGCGGGACGGTGGCTTGGGGATCGCCGGAGAAAAAGCTCGGCACGGGGGGGCCTAGAGGGATGGCCGGGGCGGCGGCGGACCGGCGATGGGGAGTGTTTTCGGGGCGGGCGGGTCGGCGCACCACCGGTCGCGGGCGGCGTGGGGCTGCTGTTTGGCCAACTCAGGGGGGGTGGAGGTTGAAGATGAACCGCAGGCCCTCGATTTCGTATCCAACGGCTGCAAAATCGACTGACCAGAGATGAAAAAGTTAGTCGACTGACGTGTAGCCTCACCTTGCTAGTGCGTTCAGTTTCGACAGCAAAATTCAGTTTCGACAGTTAAGTTCAGTTCCGACAGTTAAGTTCTGTTTTGACAGTTAAATTCAGTTTCGACAGTTAAGTTCAGAGATGAGCGGCTGATGTATTTTACATCTAGCACTTTGTGGTTATGTATTTTACGTCATGTATTGGAGATGCTATTAGAATTCCACTCAGGTTAACGTTGAACTTTTTCTCTCTTGTCCTCCTTCAGCCTCGGCGTCGTACAGCTCACCGGAGCAGCTCCAACGACGAAACCCTCCATCACAGCGGAGCAGTACCTCGGGCTCCATATCCAGACGCCTAAGATCTTCTTCCCCTCCTCCGACAGCCAAGTCAGCCGGAGCATCCTCACCGGCCAACCCAATCACGCTGAGATCGACATGGCTTCGCCAAAGAGGTTGTACATTTGTTGCATCTCTTTTTTACTCTACATGTTATATATATTGTCCACTAAGCACTCGTAGTAACGGGAAATACGATTATTTTATCCTACTATATGACAAGCAGTGAGGTACCAGGCAACTTAGCTATCCGTGATGGACTCTCTTGAACGCCATCATTATTTATCTCTACGCGTTTGAGCTGTGCATTTGTCGGTGGGCCTGGGAGTTGAGCTAGTATGGCAGTGGCCTGGGTCCAAAGTAATAGAAGTAGCACAAAAACATTTTTTAGTGTAGGATTTTCCTTGCTCAAGCCTGCCTACTAGAATCGCCAGTGCTTGAAAGGAAAAGTGAATGAAAAACATCGTAATTGGAAAGTTTCCTATGGTACTACTTTTCATGAATTTGGTGCAAAGGAATGGAGCAAAGGAAAACTGTAGGATTTGTTCCTTTAGTGTCTCCTTGAAAGAAAAACCGTAGGAATCCTAATTTCCACTTCTCCTCCTTTTCATATTCCTATTCATCAAGCACAAGACTAAGAGATAGTAGCATAATAGCATTATAACCGTACATTTTCTCGTGGGTTGACTTAATCTCACCATGCTTTTTTGCATCATGTGATCTTCCAATTGTTGTGAATCAAACACCCAGATTGGCAGAAATCCTATGTTTTTAAATTCTCTGTTTTGCACGTGCATTCCTACCCTGTTCCTGTCTATTTCCTATCCCTGCATTGTTAGAATTCTCAAATTCAAACAAGCCCTTACTCAATTACTTCTGTTACAGATATGTGTCAAAGAAAACCTTGTGTTTTGTCCTGCTCCTATGGCACTGTGTTCCACCCCAGCTCAGCTGCTCCAACGACGGAAGGGTTCACCACATCAGGGATCCTCTCTCCAGACTGTCTTTCGCCGCCTTAGATCTTCTTCCCCGCCGCCGGCAGCCACGACAACTGCATTGCCATCATCAACTGAGCAGATGACCTTGAGGACTACACGGGTCCGCAAGAGAGGTCGCACTCTTCCGTGTCTGCTTACGTTATGCTTCGCTTAATATGATGACATGCTACATTATCGTCGTGTTCACCTATTAGACTCCGAGTCAGGTCCAAACTAATGCTGAAACTTGAGTTTTTAAATGGTTGTGGGGTACATATTGGGGCAGCAATCAGTACTATCTGTCTACTATCTGGTTAATCTCCGGTGTCTACTATGAGTTTCATGTTGGGTGCAAACAAACATTAAAGGAGCCATTATCTGTATTTTTTAACTAAAGCTATTATCTGCATGCTATCATTGGATTTGGGTCTATCCACAATTTGCTACCATCACTCTAGATTTGTGCATGCACTCCTTACATAATCTCACTATGTTTTATTCCTATGCATGCCAGTTATTGTACACAATGGAACTAATCATGTAGAGCAAAAGAGACGAGCCTTGTGTGGCAATAAAATTTCATGCAGACGTCGTTCCATGGTGGGCGCAAAGGCAGCCCCCCTCCACCCATTTCAGATCGTAATCAAGAGGAAGATAACTGTTATGAGGGGGATTCGGAAGGAGAAGACCACTCCTATTTACCCCATGAGGTCTTCGCTCTAACTTGGCATGCTGATGTTGGTAATATCATGCATATGGTGCCTTGCATTGCTTACTGTATACATTGAAGATGTCATCTACTTAGTTTAGACATGCTTTGTGTCAATGCCATCTATTTAGTTTCTTTATCGTATATGTGAATCATGCAATGCCATCTTGTCTAGCCAGGCATCATATATGTGATTTTTGCAATGCCACCCTTGTTAGCCAGTCATCTTATATGTGAATTATATCATGCCATCATTTTTTATTACGTGTTAAATTTGTCAACAATATTAGTACATTCAATTACTCTTCCTGTGCATCAGGCATTTGGCACGGTCATGGAAAAATCTGGAGTGGAAACAGGGTCTTCAGAGCAGACAATGCTATCTGATGAAGCGCATGTCTTGTTGGTTACCGATAGCTCCTCAGAGGAGGATTCAAAGACAGATGACCAGTCATATTCCCCCCCCCCCGCAAGGTGCATGCCCTAACTTGGCAGGGTTATGTTGCTCATATCGTGCGTATGGTATCTTGCATTGCTATGTCATTTGCTTAGTTTAGACATGCTTTGTGTGAATGCCACCTGTTTAGTGTCTAATTACCATATATGTGAATTATGCAATGCCATCTTGTTGCAAGACATTATATATGTGAATTATGCAATGTTATCTTGTTGCAAGGCATTATGTATGTGAATTATGCAATGCCATGCTATTTAGGCAAGCGTCATATATGTGAATTATATCATGCCGTCCTTTTTTGCATTTCTCCTTGCTTTTGTCGACAATGTTTATATATTCAACCGCTCTTCCTGTGTATCAGCCATTTGAATTGGTGATGGAGAAATCTGGAGTGAAAACAAGGTCTTCATAGCAGACAATGCTACCTGCTGAAGCATATATCTTGCTGGTTACATATAGCTCTTCAAAGGAGGATTCAGAGGCAGATGACCAGTCCTATTATCCCCCTGGGGTGTATGCTCAAACTTGGCAGGGTTATATTACTCGTATAATGCATATGTTGTATTGCAATGCTTAGTTTTTACATCATATACACAATATTGAATGCCATCTCCTTAGTTGACACATCATATATGCGATTGCCCTCTGCTCACTTCCTTAGTATATAAATCATATATTTGAATTATGTCGTGCCATGATGTTTACATAGACAGCATGTATCTGAATTATGGCATGCCAACCCATTTTCTAAATACATAATATAGTTATATCATCTCATCCTGTTTACATAGTCATCGTATTTAAATTATGTCATTCTATCCGTTAATTATATCATGCCATCATGTTTCCATCGACGGCATGTTTGTGATTTATGGCATGCCAACCACTTTAATAGACACATCGTATAGTTATATCATGTCATCCTGTTTACATAGTCATCATATTTTGAAGTATGTCATTCTATCCTGTTTAGTTAGCCATCATACATGTGAAATTGTGTCATACTATCCTGTTTAATTAGCCATCATATATGTGAAATTATGTCCTGCTATTTTGTTTGCTTAGACAACATAAATGTGAATTATTTCATGCCCTATTTTCTTCCCTACTATCCATTGCACCTGTCTATCTTACAATGTCTGTACATTCAATTACTTTTCTTGTTTATCAGCCATTTCAATTGGAGGGAGTGATGGCAGTATCTGTGGGAGTAAAAACAGGGTCTTCAGAAAAGATCGTGCTACCTGTCGATGCAGATAGAACCACAGTTGTACTTGCCCAAGAACCAGCCCCACCACACATAACCCACACTCATGCAGATTGGACCCCTACCCAGTTGGACAGAGAATCAGCTACACCCCTTCTAACCCCAACCCCAACAGATAGACACCCAGTTCCCGTTGACACAGCACCGTCTCCACCACAAAGCACCCAAACACGAGCAGTTAGTAAGGCAACTGCAGTGCCCAAATCACGAGGACCACCACTCCGAACCCGAAGTCAACGCTTAAAGAAAAGAAGAATTGTTCTCAGGTCAGGTTCCATAGCTATGGTTCATACTACTTTTCTCTTGCATCACTGTATTTACTGATACCAACTAATTTCAAATTTGAAGGATGCAATTGAAACTCCAATGGCGCAACAGGTATGTTTTAAACCTGTTTCTTCAATGTGTTTGGCTGTTTGCTGTTGTAACTTGCTCTATGTTGATTTCAGTTTCAATTGAATAAACAGTTATGTTCTCATGCCATGCACATTACAAGTGTTGTTATTGCTGTGTAGTTTCCCACACTTATATTCTGTCTATGCTACTTTGTCTTAAATAGATATGATTCGAATTGTATCTATCTTGATTTGGCAACATAAACTAGAATGATATAGACCATACAGTGACCATACTACATAGATATATGTTTGTTTCATGCTGTTATCCTGTCCACCTTACTACTGAACTGGTTTACCAAAATTAGTTTCATATACTACATTGTACACCTGAGATGTGTTTGTTTGTTTCTCTTTTAGAACGCGGATAAAATATTGGAGAAGAGTACCCTGTTATGCAATGGTAAAGGAAGTAATGCAGATAAGGTTCAAGATAGTGAGACATCCCTGTTGGTCTCCAAGAAAGCTGATAAAAACTATATTGAAGACAGTGAAACAACCCCAAAGTCCTGTCTTGATGTAGTGTTCGAGTTACTAGCTACCACTGCTGGCATCGGCTCTTCGAACTCATCGCCTGAATCTGTTCGGCTTCTTGACCCTCAACTTCAAGTTGAAAGACATCAATCAGATGTTATGCGTGTCGGGACCCCGATCCTAAGTCACACCAATCTAGCATGTAACACTTCATATCACTTTGCGGCCTCACGCACGGTATTCCCACGGGTGCCACCTTACCTGGCCCGGGACCGTTTGCGCCTTTTGGCTCATGTATATGATAGTGTCGCTAGCATCCATGTGACAGAGAACCCGGGCCAACATGACTAGTCGTGAACCCAAAATAGCACTAACTTACAAGGACAGGCATACATGAGTCAACATAGAGCATGTCGGTCAACAGCGTATGAATCTGGGCTGTAGCACTGGGCTAACAGGACTCCGGGAACCCAGGCTGTAGCAGGCTAGGCAGGACTCCGGATGTCACCGCATGACATTTCCCCGAAGGGACAGACACAGGAACGAAGTGAATCACATGCTGACCAGTCAAGTGTTCTGGAGCAGTAGTGCTGGGCTAGCAGGACTGCGTTGAACCGGGCTGTAGCGGACTACTATGGCTCATGGAAGCACAAGACTACATTTCCCCATAAGAGAGGCTACCAAAGGTAAACCACTAGGTTGTCGGATCCCACACATAGCAATACACGTTAGACATACGCATAACATGCAAGTATGTGCTGTACAACATGGCATCACAACATAACTCAAACTCATATAGATAAAGGCCCAGAAGATCCACATAGTATCAATACAAACAGGGGTCTCATGACCCATCATTCAGAGCATACAAGCAACGGAAGCGTTACATGTCTGAGTACAGACAACTACAAAAGGAAAAGACTAGGAAGCCTGACTATACACGACCCTCCCAAGGGTACAAGATCGTAGCTGGGATACAAGCTACTCGTCGAAGTCACTAGTGTAATCAACTGCAAAACATAAGTAAGCAAACGTGAGTACAAAGGTACTCAGCAAGTCTTACATCAGAACTATCTACATATGCAACATTATCAACAAAGGGGGTGGTGGAGTTTTAACAGCAGCAAGCCAGTTTTGACTCAGTGGCTAATCTATACTATGAGTATCAGAAACTTCTTTGAGGTGAGAAGACACACACGAGTCCACATGTTCACCATATCAATACTCCACTATGGATCCGTTCCCATCTTCCTACGAGAAGGCCATCCATAGCACTCACGCTTATCTTGCGGATTTTAGAGTATCCACTTCAAGTTGTATATGTACTACATAAGTCCTCCAAGTTTCCATATCCGAGGAAAACGGCTATTCGAATAGATAATGTTGACCCTGCAGGGGTGTACTTCTTCACACACGCTCTCGCCACTTATAGCCCTGTACACGTCATGTACCTCGGCAACCGTGAAGCGGAAGCCGGGCGAGGGTGTCGGCCATGACCTGACTAACCACACAAGTCTCTTGTCCAGGTTTATCGCCTATTCGGGTTCCATACGCAAGGAGATCCGGCCGGGGTGTCGCTCATGGCCCCAAACGATGTGTGCAGGGTTCCCAAGCCCACCATCCGGGTGTCACTTGGTACACCATGCCACGGTGCCTAGTCTGTCCCAAGCCCGTCCCGTCGGACACCACTTGGTAGACAAATAGCACTACCTACAAATGCCATAAACTAGTTGCAACTCCTGGACAGAGATCAAGCGGATTAATAAGCCGAGAGGGGCCGGATAACCGGAACCCAATGTGTGGTAGTAACTGGACTTGGATAACATACACAGAACTCAGTGCTTAAGGACGGTTCCAATGAGACAACCCACCATGTACTCCTACATGGCCTCTCATCGCTACCTTTACCAAAACGTGTTCACACACTTAGCCTTTACCGGTAGGACATGTTCACCGCTCCGATTCGTCCCCGATGAATCAGACCTGACACAACTCTAAGCATAGCTGGCATAAAGAAAAACAAGCATGGATGAGCAGGCACATCAAGGCTCAAGCAACTCCTACTCATGCTAGTGGGTTTCAACTATTTACTGTGGCAATGACAGGTCATGCAGAGGAATGGGTTCAGCTACCGCAGCAGAAAGTAGCAGTTTTGAATCATTGTTGTCCTAATGCAGTAAAAGGAGCAGGAGCGAGAGAGTGGGATTTATCGAGATGTTCAAGGGGGTTTGCTTGCCTGATAGATCCACGAAGAAGCACTGCTCCTCAGACAGGTACTCGGGAAACCTTCCAGAGTAGAACCTATCGAGAGGGGATGGTGCCGGCAATCAATAAACAACCATATGCAACAATATGATGCATGAAGATGACATTTCAAAGATGCTATGATTTGCCCTAATGCATCTAGCATCAATTTGGTTGAAGTCCATATGTACCAAGGGTTCATATGCAAACCCCAAGTTAAATATATAACATACCATTATTACGTTTTCACTTATACAGCAAGTATAAGTTGGTTTTTCATGCATGAAACTGGCATAAATGGGTTCCTTGCATTTTTTGATAATTTTTCATATATAATTTATTTGAGTTGAGTTACGGTTGAATTACTATAATTTTTAGAAGTTTTAAATATTTTCTGGAATTTCCTGATTTAAATTAATACCAGAAAATGATATAATGCGTCAGCACATCGTCATGCTTACGTCAGCAGGTCAAAGGCGGCTGACCAGGTCAAACCTGACGTGTGGGGTCCCCACGTCAGTGTCTGTGGTTAATCCTAATTTAAAATAAAGCTAAACTAGTTTAGTTAATGGGGTTGGGCCCACGCGTCAGTGACCCAATTAGCTAAACAAGGTTTAATTAGTTGTTAAACTAATCCTAACTAAAACTTAACAGGGCCGGGGCCCACATGTCACTGACCCAAGGGAGGTCAAACCCCTGGTCAAAGGCCCAACATACCGGCGGCTCGTCGCTGGCGACAGCACGCACGGCGGAGGCTTGGGTTTCGCCCTAAGGCGACCAAAAGAACGGCGGAGGGGCTCTGCGTGGAGCTGGGTGTGTGCCGCATCCAGGGAAGCACACGAGAGGGGCTGGGGTGGCCGGAGTTCACCGGAATGGAGCTCGCAGTGGCACTGGAGTTCGCCCCCGAGCGGCGCAGGGTGCTGTGGTGCAAGTCAGGAGCTTCAAGCGGCAGCGTTGGGTTCGTGGGGACCCGCTGAGCTCACGGTAGTGCTCAAGTGCGAGTTTGTGGCCGCGGTTACCACGGTGGCGCCATGGATGGCGGCGGTGGGCTTTGGGCTCGACGGATATGACGACTACAACGGCCGTATAGGGAAAAGGAGAGGGGAAATCGGTTCAGGGGCTCACGGGGATCATGCAGGGAAGGTCAGCGAGCTCGGGGAAGCACGGACGGCGGCGGATCAACGATGAGGTTGCCGGTGGCCGAAGGTTGAAGATGAGCTTGAGGACGACGCTGCAGGGCTCCCGCGGTCAAACTGGTTGGTGTATACGATTCAGGAGAGGACGTCGGTTCTTCTGGATGCATCCGCAAGGCGAGGGGGGCCGGTGGCCGCGGTGGCGCACGGCGGTGCTCTCCGCTACGCTCGGGACAGAGGGGGAGGGCGAGACAGAGGATGGGGAGGAGCTCGGGGAGAATGGAGAGAGACTAGGGGGGCTCGGTGGAGCTCTCGGGGGGTGGACAGCGCCGAGGAGGGAGAGGAGGCAGCAAGCAGCTGCCTGGCGGGCATGCACGCTCGCCATGCTCCCTTTCGCCGCTGCCTCCTGGCGAGGGAGACGACTCGCAACGGCTAGTTGGGCCGGGCCACTATTGGGCCGTGGTGGGGCGCCAGGTAAGCGTCAAGTAAGTGTTTTCCTATTTCCTGTTTTCTTTTTCTATTTCTGACATTTTTTTATATCCAAAAGAAATGTTAAAACACTTCCATAAATGCTGAAAATATTTGTGGCATCTAGATATAATATTCCAGAGGCCCTTACCAATTCCCAACATTTTTGGAGCCATTAAAATATTTATATAATTTAAACAGCTCCAAATCAAATATTTATGCATTGATTCAAATATCCAAAATGTGTAGTAAAAATGTGCATCACCTCTGGTTGTTGTTCCCAACATTATCCAAAGACCATGAACATTTTTGAATAGCATTTTGGGTTCATTGAAAATCCATTTTAAAGTTGAACCTATTTGAATTTGCTTTGGTGCTAGGGTTTGAAACATCCCCATTTCAATTTCATTTGAAATTTAAACATGATGCACAGAGCAAGCCTAGGATCATACCAGAACTAGGGATGTGACAACTCGCCCCCACTCGAAAAAATCTCGCCCCGAGATTCAGGAGTTGGCGGAAAGAAAGCGGGGTACTCAAGTCGAAGACGATCTTCTCGCTCCCAAGTAGTTTCTCTCTCGGAATGATGAGACCATTGAACCTTGAGAAACTTGATGTTATGACGTCGAGTGACACGCTCTGCTTGATCCAGACTGCGAACGGGGTACTGTCGATAAGCGAGGTTATCTTGGAGATCAAGCGTTTCGTGGTCCACTCCGCGGATGGGATCCGAGAAGCAACGCCTGATTTGAGAGACGTGGAAGACATCACGAACTCAAGAAAGATGTGGGGGTAGTTCTAACTGGTAGGCAACCTCTCCTTGTTTAGCGAGAATGCGAAAGGACCGATGTAACGAGGAGCCAACTTGCCCTTCATACCGAAACGATGGGTACCCTTCAAAGGAGTAACCCGAAGGTAAGCCTTGTCGTCAACTTCGTAAGCCACTTCCTTATGACGACGGTCATACTGGCTCTTTTGACGAGATTGGGCTGTTTTCAAATTTTCACGAATGATGCGAACTTGCTCTTCTGCCTCCTGGATCATATCTGGTCGAAAGAGTTGTCTTTCACCGGTTTCTGACCAGTTCAAAGGTGTTCGACATCTTCATCCATACAGAATTTCGAAGGGTGCTTTCTTAAGACTGGATTGATAGCTATTGTTATAAGCAAACTCGGCAAAGGGAAGACATTTCTCCCAATCCATACCAAATGAGATAACGCAAGCTCTAAGCATGTCTTCGAGAATTTGGTTGACCCTTTCCACCTGACCACTTGACTGAGGGTGGAAAGCGGTACTGAAAGAAAGATGGGTTCCCATGGCATTCTGGAAACTTTCCCAGAAATGAGAGGTGAAAAGACTGCCACGATCTGAATTGATCTCTAGTGGAACACCATGGAGTGACACTATTCGGGAAATATATAAATCAGCGAGCTGACTAGCAGTGATACTCTCTCGAACAGGTAGGAAGTGAGCCACTTTGGAGAGACGATCAATGACTACGAAGATAGCATTATTTCCTTTCTTGGTCCTAGGAAAGCCAGTGATGAAGTCCATACCAACTTTATCCCATTTCCACTCGGGAATAGCTAAAGGTTGAAGGGTGCCAGCAGGTCTCTGATGCTCTGCCTTAACGCGACGACAAACGTCACAGTAGGCAATAAACTGAGCGATTTCTCTCTTCATCCTAGTCCACCAGAACCTCTGGCGTAGGTCCTGATACATCTTTGTACTACCGGGATGAATCGTGAGAGGGGATTCATGGGCCTCCTTTAGGATCAGTTGCTGCATCTGTTGACATTTGGGAACCACCAAACGGTTTCCAAAGTAAACAACACCTCGTTCATCCATAGAGAAACAGCGAGCAACTCCCTTGGAAATTTTTTTCTTAATCCGGGAGATTCCTGTATCATGCTTCTGAGCCTCTATGATCTGATCCGTAAGGGTAGGTTTCGCCACCAAGGTAGAATGGGAACCACGAGGAGCTATGTGAAGGTTAAGCTTACAGAATTCCTCATGGAGGGGTGGTTGACATTGTTGCAACATGAGGTTGTTGCAATAGGATTTACGACTCAAAGCATCAGCCATGACATTGGCTTTACCTGGGGTGTAGGTGATTCCTAAGTCGTAATCCGAGATCAACTCCAACCAACATCTCTGTCTGAGATTCAGATCCGGTTGGGTGAAGATATACTTGAGACTCTGATGGTCAGTGTAGATTTCGCAACGTTTACCAAGAAGGTAATGACGCCAAGTCTTAAGTGCATAGGCTACGGCTGCAAGCTCCAGATCATGTGTAGGATAATTTTCCTCATGTGGATGCAACTGTCGAGATGCATAGGCAATCACATGACGATCCTGCATAAGAATGCAACCTAGTCCTTGACGCGAAGCGTCGCAATAGATAACAAAGTCTTTGGTGAAATCCGGTGGCATGAGTATGGGCGCAGAAGTCAGGCGTCTTTTCAGTTCCTGAAAACTGTGCTCACACTGTGGGGTCCACTCAAACCTTTTATCTTTCTTGAGAAGCTCCGTGAGGGGTTTGGCCACTTTGGAGAAGTTTTCAACGAAGCGGCGACAATAACTGGCTAGACCAAGGAAACTCCTAACTTGTTTGACCGATTCGGGTGGAGTCCAATCGAGAACGGCTTTGACTCTCTCGGGATTGACAGCAATGCCCTTACCGGAGATCACGTGGCCTAGATAGGTCACTTTTGGCAACCAAAATTCACACTTGGAGAACTTGGCATAAAGGCGGTGCTCTCTGAGTTTTTCTAACACAAGCCTAAGATGTTCGACATGCTCTTCATCGTTCTTCGAGTAAATAAGAATATCATCGAGATAAACCACGACGAACTTATCTAAGTATTCCATAAAGATCAAGTTCATCAAGCGAGAGAAAGTAGCTGGAGCATTGGTTAGGCCGAAAGACATCATGGTGTACTCGTATTGACCATAACGAGTGACAAATGCCGTTTTGGGGATGTCCCCGTTTCTGATCTTGATTTGGTGGTAGCCTAACCTCAAATCCATCTTGGAAAAGACCGAGGATCCAGCGAGCTGATCATACAGGTCATTGATCCTGGGGAGTGGATACTTGTTCTTTATCGTGACCAAATTAACGGGACGATAATCTACAACCATCCGATCCATACCATCCTTCTTCTTGACGAAGAGAACGGGGCAAGCCCAGGGAGAAGAACTAGGACGGATGAAACCCTTTTGCAAGGACTCATCAAGTTGTTTCTTAAGCTCGGCTAACTCCAAAGGTGCCATCTTGTATGGTCTCCTAGAGATTGGAACAGTTCCTGGGATAAGTTCTATGACAAACTCTACATCTCTGTCAGGTGGGACACCTGGCAGTTCTTCTGGAAAAACATCCGGGAAGTCACGGACTACCGGAATATCTTCAAGGTTTGGAAGAGGGCTGGCATTAAGAGAATAGAGTTGACGCCTTGCAACTCTAGTGGAGACAGTGACTATTTTGCTAGATGGATGTGTAAGTTGAACAGATCTAGTGTAACAATCGATCTTGGCATGATGAGCTGTCATCCAGTCCATACCCAAGATGATGTTAATATCTGCGGAGTTGAGAGATATCAAAGAAGCAAGGAATACCAGTCTGTCAACAAGGATTTCATTACCATGGCTTACCTTGGAGGTTTGCCATTTGGAACCAGGAGTCTGGATTATTAGTGGAGTTGGCATATCACAAAATGACATGTCGTGCAACCGAGCGTAACCTTCGGATATGAAGGAGTGGGATGCTCCAGTATCGAACAGAACTGAAGCTGGGTGACAATTGACAAGAAGCATACCCAGTACGACGTCGGGATTATCTTGAGCTTCTGTAGCTGAGACATGGTGCACACATGCTCGTTCAATGGAGGCTGGCTTGGTACTGATCATCTTGCCTGATGGCTTTTCACGGCCAACAGACCTCACAGACTAGGGTGGAGTATAACTGGACTGAGGGTAGTCACGTGCATAGTGCCCCGGTTCTCTGCAGGTGAAGCAAGTTTCTGAGGTAGGACGTGGACCTACATTGGCAAGTGGTCCACTAATAGGCCTGGGTGGAGCACGTTGCTGGGTTGGGTGAGGTGCCACATAGGATGGCCTCGGTGCATATCGAGGTGGAAGAGCTGAGTTCGGAATCCAAATCCGTCGCTTCTGAGAGCCAGAGCGGGATGAAGAACCCAGATCACGGTTGTGCTTACGAGACTCCTTGTAAGCGAGTTGAGCTGTCTCTGCATTAATGGCCTTGTTCACAAGAGCCTGGAAAGTATCACAATGATGCAGATGGAGATCACGATGCAACTTAGGGTTGAGACCCTTCCGGAACCTAGCCTGCTTCTTAGCGTCCGTGGACACTTCTTCTGTAGCATAGCGGGCGAGGTTTCCAAACTCTCTACTGTAAGCATCAACAGGCAGCTTACCCTGGGTAAAACTACAGAACTCTTCACTCTTGCGGTCAATGAGAGCCTGAGGAATGTGGTGCTCACGAAAAGCCTCGGTGAAATCCTTCCAGGTAGGAATCTGGCCAGCTGGAAGCATAGCCTCATAGCTCTGCCACCAAATACTAGCAGGACCTTCCAGGTGATAGGTAGCATAGGTGACCTTGTCACCTTCAACCACGTTCGCAGAAAGCAACTTGTGAGTGATGCTCCGGAGCCAGTCATCCGCATCGAGTGGCTCAATGGAATGATGGAAGGTGGGTGGTTTCAGACCAATGAAGTCGGTGATAGAAACCAACTTCTTACGCTGATGTGCGGTGTCCTGCTCAATCTGTGCCAGCAAGCGGTTAGTCTCACGCTTGTTCCTCTCGGACGCTAACAAGAACTCTGCCATCAAAGGCTGGTCAGGAGGATCCTCATCCCTACCATCTCCGTAGTTCTTGCTATGAGCAACTGAACCTCGGTTAGCAGACGACATCCTGGCACAGAAACCAAGGAAACAAGGATGGAATTAGCATCGACATAGGGATGCGGAATGTAATGCAAAAGCATTGGAAATTCTTGAAATCCTAGGACAATTTCGGCAGCATAACGGTTGTAAATGCTCAAAAGGATTTTGAGACATTCATCATAGGAATAGCATAATCAATCAGCATCATAATATCAAGGTTCTGGGTCAAACTGAGAACACACGGAAGTAGCAGAACCGTAAGGAGACACAACCCAACAATCCTAAGACTTTACGGTTTAGTAACACGTCATCCTGAGAGATAGAGGAGAAGCCTAGGCCTTAACCCTCGTGGAAAAGAAGAGGCTGACTCAAAAAGAATGACATGAGGTAAAGGAGTAAAAAGAGCCTTACGTTCCCTTCCACAATCAATTCCCTTATATAACTAAAGCATTTCTAGACTCAACTTCGACCAGTTTGGCTTGGTAATCCTACAGTCAGTCAGGCTCTGATACCAACGCTGTCGGGACCCCGATCCTAAGTCACACCGATCTAGCATGTAACACTTCATATCAATTTGCGGCCTCACGCACGGTATTCCCACGGGTGCCACCTTACCTGGCCCGGGACCGTTTGCGCCTTTTGGCTCACGTATATGATAGTGTTGCTAGCATCCATATGATAGAGAACCCGGGCTGACATGACTAGTCGTGAACCCAAAATAGCACTAACTTACAGGGACATGCATACATGAGTCAACCTCGAGCATGTCGGTCAACAGCGTATGAATCCGGGATGTAGCACTGGGCTAACAGGACTCCGGAAGCCGGGCTGTAGCAGGCTAGGCAGGACTCCGGATGTCACCGCGTGACATTTCCCCGAAGGGACAGACACAGGAACGAAGTGAATCACATGCCGGCCCGTCAAGTGTTCCGGAGCAGTAGTGCTGGGCTAGCAGGACTCCGGTGAACAGGGCTGTAGCGGACTACTATGGCTCATGGAAGCACAAGACTACATTTCCCCATAAGAGAGGCAACCAAAGGTAAACCACTAGGTTGTCGGATCCCACACATAGCAATACACGTTACACGTATGCATAAAATGCAAGTATGTGCTGTACAACATGGCATCACAACATAACTCAAACTCATATAGATAAAGGCCCAGAAGAGCCACATAGTATCAATACAAACAGGGGTCTCATGACCCATCATTAAGAGCATACAAGCAACGGAAGCATTACATGTCTGGGTACAAACAACTACAAAAGGAAAATACTAGGAAGCCTGACTATACACGACCCTCCCAAGGGTACAAGATCGTAGCTGGGATACAAGCTACTCGTCGAAGTCTCTAGTGTAACCAACTGCAAAACATAAATAAGCAAACGTGAGTACAAAGGTACTCAGCAAGTCTTACATCAGAACTATCTACATATGCAACATTATCAACAAAGGGGGTGGTGGAGTTTTAACAGCAGCAAGCCAGCTTTGACTCAGTGGCTAATCTATACTATGAGTATCAGAAACTTCTTTGAGGTGAGAAGACGCACACGAGTCCACATGTTCACCATATCAATACTCCACTATGGATCCGTTCCTGTCTTCCTACGAGAAGGCCATCCATAGCACTCACGCTTATCTTGCGGATTTTAGAGTATCCACTTAAAGTTGTCTATGTACTACATAAGTCCTCCAAGTTTCCATATCCGAGGAAAACGGCTATTTGAACAGATAATGTTGACCCTGCAGGGGTGTACTTCTTCACACACACTCTCACCACTTCTAGCCCTATACACGTCATGTACCTCGGCAACCTTCAAGCGGAAGCTGGGCGAGGGTGTCGGCCACGACCTAACTAACCACACAAGTCTCTCGTCCAGGTTTATCGCCCATTCGGGTTCCATCCGCAAGGAGATCCGGCCGGGGTGTCGCTCACGGCCCCAAGCGATGTGTGCAGGGTTCCCAAGCCCACCATCCGGGTGCCACTTGGTACATCATGCCACGGTGCCTAGTCTGTCCCAAGCCCGTCCCGTCGGACACCACCTGGTAGACAAATAGCACTACCTACAAACGCCAGAAACTAGTTGCAATTCCTGGACAGAGATCAAGCGGATTAATAAGCCGAGAGGGGCCGGATAACCGGAACCCAATGTGTGGTAGTAACTGGACTTGGATAACATACACAGAACTCAGTGCTTAAGGACGGTTCCAATGAGACAACCCACCATGTACTCCTACATGGCCTCTCATCGCTACCTTTACCAAAACGTGTTCACACACTTAGCCTTTACCAGTAGGACATGTTCACCACTCCGATTCATTCCCAATGAATCAGACCTGACACAACTCTAAGCATAGCTGGCATAAAGAAAAACAAGCATGGATGAGCAGGCACATCAAGGCTCAAGCAACTCCTACTCATGCTAGTGGGTTTCAACTATTTACTGTGGCAATGACAGGTCATCCAGAGGAATGGGTTCAGCTACCGTAGCAGAAAGTAGCAGTTTTGAATCATTGTTGTCCTATTGCAGTAAAAGGAGCAGGAGCGAGAGAGTGGGATTTATCGATATGCTCAAGGGGATTTGCTTGCCTGATAGATCCACGAAGAAGCACTGCTCCTCAGACAGGTACTCGGGACACCTTCCAGAGTAGAACCTATCGAGAGGGGACAGTGCCGGCAATCAATAAACAACCATATGCAACAATATGATGCATGAAGATGACATTTCAAAGATGCTATGATTTGCCCTAATGCATCTAGCATCAATTTGGTTGAAGTCCATATGTACCAAGGGTTCATATGCAAACCCCAAGTTAAATATATAACATGCCATTATTACGTTTTCACTTATACAACAATTATAAGTTGGTTTTTCATGCATGAAACTGGCATAAATGGATTCCTTGCATTTTTCTGATAATTTTTCATATATAATTTATTTGATTTGGAGTTGCGGTTGAATTACTATGATTTTTAGAGGTTTTAACTATTTTCTGGAATTTCCTGATTTAAATTAATACCAGAAAATGATATAATGCGTCAGCACAGCGTCATGCTTACATCAGCAGGTCAAAGGCGACTGACCAGGTCAAACCTGACGTGTGGGGTCCACACGTCAGTGTCTGTGGTTAATCCTAATTTAAAATAAACCTAAACTGGTTTAGTTAATGGGGTTGGGCCCACGCGTCAGTGACCCAATTAGCTAAACAAGGTTTAATTAGTTGTTAAACTAATCCTAGCTAAAACTTAACAGGGCCGGGGCCCACATGTCCTGACCCAGGGGAGGTCAAACCCTTGGTCAAAGGCCCAACACGCCGGCGGCTCGTCGCCGGCGACAGCACGCATGTCGGAGGCTCGGGTTTCGCCCTCAGGCGACCAAAAGGACGGCGGAGGGGCTCTGCGTGGAGCTGGGCGTGCCCCGCATCCAGGGAAGCACATGAGAGGGGCTGGGTGGCCGGAGTTCACTGGAATGGAGCTCGCGGCGGCACCGGAGTTCGGCCCCGAGCGGCGCGGGATGCTGTGGTGCAAGTCAGGAGCTTCGAGCGGCGGCGTTGGGTTCGTGGGGACCCGCTGAGCTCACGGCAGTGCTCAAGTGTGAGTTTGTGGCCGCGGTTACCACGGTGGCGCCATGGATGGCGGCGGTGGGCTTCGGGCTCGACGGATATGACGACTACAACAGCCGTACAGGGAAAAGGAGAGGGGGAATCGGTTCAGGGGCTCACAGGGATCATGCAGGGAAGGTCAGCGAGCTCGGGGAAGCACGGACGGTGGCGGATCGACGATGAGGTTGCCGGCGGCCGGAGGTTGAAGATGAGCTTGAGGACGACGCTGCAGGGCTCCCACGGTCGAACTGGTTGGTGTATACGATTCAGGAGAGGACGTCGGTTCTTCTGGATGCATCCGCAAGGCAAGGGGGGCCGATGGCCGCGGTGGCGCATGGTGGTGCTCTCCGCTGCGCTCGGGATAGATGGGGAGAGCGAGACAGAGGATGGGGAGGAGCTCGGGGAGAATGGAGAGAGACCAGGGGGGCTCGGTGGAGCTCTCAGGGGGTGGACATCGCCGAGGAGGGAGAGGAGGCAGCAAGCAGCTGCCTGGCGGGCATGCACGCTCACCGTGCTCCCTTTCGCCGCTGCCTCCTGGCGAGGGAGACGACTGGCAACGACCAGTTGGGCCGGGCCACTATTGGGCCATGGTGGGGCGCCAGGTAAGCGTCAGGTAAGTGTTTTCCTATTTCCTGTTTTCTTTTTCTATTTCTGACATTTGTTTTATATCCAAAAGAAATGTTAAAACACTTCCATAAATGCTGAAAATATTTGTGGCATCTAGATATAATATTCCAGAGGCCCTTACCAATTCTCAACATTTTTGGAGCCATTAAAATATTTATATAATTTAAACAGCTCCAAATCAAATATTTATGCATTGATTCAAAAATCCAAAATGTGTTGTAAAAATGTGCATCACCTCTGGTTGTTGTTCCCAACATTATCCAAAGAGCATGAACATTTTTGAATAGCATTTTGGGTTCATTGAAAATCCATTTTAAAGTTGAACCTATTTGAATTTGCTTTGGTGCTAGGGTTTTAAACATCCCCATTTCAATTTCATTTGAAATTTAAACATGATGCAAAGAGAAAGCCTAGGATCATACCAGAACTAGGGATGTGACAATGCGACAGGAAGCAGAAGGACTGAGGAAGTCCCTGCAGAATTCAGATGCATACTTTCTGGTGTAATAGCAAGCGCTGGAGGACTTAAGCGCCAAACAAGAGAAAGTTAATAAGCTTGCTAAGCATCTTGCCAGCATTATGGGTACCCAGGATATTGTTTCTTGAGCTCTTCTGAAGTGGTTTCAGTTCTGGACTTGTTTTGCTGCGACATTTATATGCTGTTGTCCCTATATTTGCACTGGTAGCGAACTTTGGTGCCCAGTGGATGTAATATGTGTAATAGCCATTATAGCCTAGTGTAAGTTGCTTGCTTATTTATTTCCTTGTTGTCTTGTTTATTTGTTTGCTTGTAGTCAGGGCAGTTCTTTTTCTGCGGTTTGCTAGTGGCTGCAATAACCTATTTTTAAAAACTAGGCCACAATAACCATGGGCTAATATTTACTGTAGTGACACTGGGCCTCCTACGGGCCATAGAAACAGTGGGCCTTCTACGGGCCGTAGAAACAGTGGGCCTTCTATGAGCCATAGAAACAATGGGCCTTCTACGGGCCCTATCATCAATGGGCCTTCTATGGGCCGTATCATCAATGGGCCTTATACGGGCCGTATGATCGATTGGCCAAACATGGGCCAAACAGACCGCATTCTGGCCGTAAACGGGCTAGTGTTGGAATCATCCATTCATGGGTCGACCATAACAGGCCATCATTAATAGGCTGTATTTGATGATGCTATGAAAATGTCCCAACATATTAACGGACCACAAACGGGCCGACTGTAACCACGGGCTGAATTTGGCCCACAAGCAGAAAATGACAGTAAAGGGCCGTAAGTAAACGAATGCTGGAAATGAGCCCAAGAATAAATGGGCTCTGAGAAGGCCGAAAGATAACATGGGCTGGAGACGGCCCAACGGAATAACTAGCCGTTAATGGGTATAAAGTGATACACTATTCATTACGAGCTAGTTTCACCACGGGCCGTTAATGGGTGTAAAGTGATACACTGTTCATTACGGGCCAGTTTCACCACGGGCCATTAATAGGCCAAGAGTTACATAGGGCCTCATATGGGCCGAAAGACGTCATGGGCCATACATGGGCCAGAAGTGAAAATGGGCTGGAATCATATTGGATGGCCCAGATGACGCTACTGGGCCTAATTCGGATAGGGCATAACGGGCCTTGGGTTAGCGGGCTGTAAATGGGCTATATGCGAACATGCCGTTAACAGGCTTTCCATGGGCCCGCCCGCCACCTTTTGACCAAGTCAAACGGGCCGGCCTTTTCACAGGAATGGGCCTCTGTTGGGTCGTGCCACGTGTCAACGTATCATAGGCACCTTCTGTCCAATGAGTGGATGACATCTGTCCCGACAATGAGCCGACACGTGTTTCCTCCAGCCAATGATGATTTTACAAGTGGAAAATCCCCATTGGTCGGGGCTGTTAACGGGTTATCGGATCCAAAACCCGACCCGATAGCTTAACGGTGTTCCGTTACGGTGTATGCCACGTGTCGGTCACCCTTGACGAAAGCACTTCTGTGACGCACGATTTATTGTCATGGAAGTGGACACTTCCGTGATGATAATTTTGGTAATGTCATGGAACACTTCTACGATAGCACAGATATGACTATCTTGATTCTGTCATAAATTTGTCAAGGATGTACATGCATGACAAAAAATGCGACCTACTGTGACAAACACGTATCATCATGGAAGTGTATTTTTTTAGTGGAGGCTGGTGTTGTTGGTTTGATTGATTTGTTTATACATGTGGGTCTGTGTGCACAGCGGTGCCAACTCTCTTACATCGCGAGAGCTGTGCCAAAATCTTTTGATTTGACATCAATGCGTATTATGTGGCATACTTTTGAGAAATATGGCATCGGCCACATAGTGGAAGGCAACAAATGCCCAAGATCTTCACGTGCTCTTAGGTAAATGAGAGGAAAGAGAAAGAGAGAGAGAGAGAGTGAAAATATATCACTAGCCAGCCAACCCTATCCTATGAGCGAATGATATTGGTACCTCTTGATGACACGACAATCTTATACAGCCAACTGCTCTAATATGTGTTGGGGAACGTAGCAGAATTTTAAAATTTTCTACGCATCACCAAGATCAATCTATGGAGTCATCTAGCAACGAGAGAGAGGAGTGCATCTACATACCCTTGTAGATCGCGAGCGGAAGCGTTCAAGAGAACGGGGTTGATGGAGTCGTACTTGTCGTGATCCAAATCACCAATGACCGAGCGCCGAACGGACGGCACCTCCGCGTTCAACACACGTACGGTTGGGGAAGAAGTCTCCTCCTTCTTGATCCAGCAAGGGGGAAGGAGAGGTTGATGGAGATCCAGCATCACGACGGCGTGGTGGTGGAAGCAGCGGGGATCTCGGCAGGGCTTTGCCAAGCTCAATGAGAGGGAGAGGTGTTACGAGGGGAGAGGGAGGCGCCAGGGGCTAGGGTGCGGCTCCCATGCACCTCCCCACTATATATAGGGGTGGAGGGGGCTAGTTTCTTGCCCTCCAAGTCCATTGGGGCGTTGGCAAAGATGGGGGAAAGAAATCCCATCATTTCCCTTCCCCACCGATTGTTATCCCCCCTTTTTAGGGATCTTGATCTTATCCCTTCGGGATATGATCATATTCCTTCTAAGGGGGGATCTTGGTGCGCCTCGACCAGGGGTGTGGGGCCTTGCCCCCACTACCCACATTCATGTGGGTCCCCCCATGCAGGTGGGCCCCACTCCGGAACCTTCTAGAACCTTCCCGGTACAATACCGAAAATCCCGAACATTTTCCGGTGGCCAAAATAGGACTTCCCATATATAAATCTTTACCTCCGGACCATTCTGGAACTCCTCGTGATGTCCGGGATCTCATCTGGGACTCCGAATAACTTTCGGGTTACCGCATACTAATATCTCTACAACCCTAGCGTCACCGAACCTTAACTATGTAGACCCTACGGGTTCGGGAGACATGCAGACATGACCGAGACAACTCTCCGGCCAATAACCAACAGCGGGATCTGGATACCCATGTTGGCTCCCACATGTTCCACAATGATCTCATCGGATGAACCACGATGTCGAGGATTTAATCAATCCCGTATTCAATTCCCTTTGTCCAGCGGTATTGTACTTGCCCGAGATTCGATCGTCGGTATCCCGATACCTTGTTCAATCTCGTTACTAGCAAGTCTCTTTACTCGTTCCGTAACACATCATCCCGTGATCAACTCCTTGGTCACATTATGCACATTATGATGATGTCCTACCGAGTGGGCCCAGAGATACCTCTCCGTTTACACGGAGTAACAAATCCCAGTCTCGATTCGTGCCAACCCAACAAACACTTTTGGAGATACCTGTAGTGTACCTTTATAGCCACCCAGTTACGTTGTGACGTTTGGCACACCCAAAGCACTCCTACGGTATCCGGGAGTTGCACAATCTCATGGTCTAAGGAAATGATACTTGACATTAGAAAAGCTTTAGCATACGAACTACATGATCTTGTGCTAGGCTTAGGATTGGGTCTTGTCCATCACATCATTCTCCTAATGATGTGATCCCGTTACCAACGACATCCAATGTCCATGGTCAGGAAACTGTAACCATCTATTGATCAACGAGCTAGTCAACTAGAGGCTTACTAGGGACATGGTGTTGTCTATGTATCCACACATGTATCTGAGTTTCCTATCAATACAATTCTAGCACGGATAATAAACGATTATCATGAACAATGAAATATAATAATAATAACTAATTTATTATTGCCTCTAGGGCATGTTTCCAATAGTCTCCCACTTGCACTAGAGTCAATAATCTAGTTCACATCACCATGTGATTAACACTCACAGGTCACATCGCCATGTGACCAACATCCAAAGAGTTTACTAGAGTCACTAATCTAGTTCACATCACAATGTGATTAATACTCAATGAGTTCTGGGTTTGATCATGTTATGCTTGTGAGAGAGGTTGTAGTCAACGGGTCTTGCCATATTCAGATCCCTATGTATTTCGCAGAACTTTATGTCATATCGTAGATGCTGCTACCATGTTCCACTTGGAGCTATTCCAAATTGTTGCTCCATTATACGTATCCGGTATCTCTACTCAGAGCTATCCGGATAGGTGTTAAGCTTGCATCGACGTAACTCCTTACGTCGAACTCTTTATCACCTCCATAACCGAGAAACGTTTCCTTATTCTTCTAAGGACAATTTTGACCGCTATCTGGTGATCCAGTCTTAGATCACCTTTATACCCTCTTGCTAGACATGTGGCAAGGCACACATCAGGTGCGGTACTCAGCATGGCATATCGTATAGAGCCTATGACAAGAGCATAGGGGACGACCTTCGTCCTTCCTCTTTCTTCTGCCGTGGTCAAGCTTTGAGTCTTACTCAACTTCACACCTTACAACTTAGGTAAGAACCCCTTCTTTGACTGATCTATTTTGAACTCCTTCAAAAACATGTCAAGGTGTGCGTTCTTTGAAAGTATCATCAGGCGTCTTGATCTATCTCTATAGATCTTGATGCCCAATATGTAAGCAGCTTTATCCAGGTCTTCCTTTGAAAAACTCTCTTCAAACAACCGTTTATGCTTTCCAGAAATTCTACATCATTTCGAATCAACAATATGTCATCCACATATACTTACCAGAAATGTTGTAGTTCTCCCACTCACTTTCTTGTAAATACAAGTTTCTAGCAAACATTGTATAAACCTAAAATCTTTGATCACTCCATCAAAACATATATTCCGATTCCGAGATGCTTTCTCTAGTCCATAGAAGGATTGCTGGAGCCAGCATACCTTTTAGCATCCTTAGGATCGACAAAACCTTTTATTGTATCATATACAACTTTTCTTACGAAAACCGGTAAGAAAACTTGTTTTTGACATCCATCTGTAAGATTTCATAATCGAAAAATACAGCTAATGCTAACATGATTCCGACGGACTTAAGCATCGCTACGGGTGAGAAATTCTCATCGTAGTCAACTCCTTGAACTTGTGAAAAAACTCTTTCCCACAAGTCAAGCTTCATAGACGGTAACATTACCGCCCACGTCCGTCTTCTTCTTAAAGATCCATTTATCTCAATGGCTTCACGATCATCGGGCAAGTCCACCAAAGTCCATACTTTGTTCTGATATATGGATCCTATCTCGGATTTCATGGCTTCTAACCATTTGTCGGAATACGTTCCCACCATCGCTTCTCCATAGCTCGTCGGTTTATTGTTGTCTAACAACATGATATCCAAGACAGGATTACCGTACCACTTAGGAGTAGTACATATCCTTGTCGACCTACGAGGTTCGATAGCAACTTGATCCGAAGCTTTATGATCACTATCATTAACTTCCTATTCAATAGACGTAGGCGCCACAAAAAACATCTTTCTGTGTTGCATCCCTCTCTGGTTGAAGTAAAGGTTCGACAACCTCATCAAGTTCTATCTTCCTCCCACTCAATTCTTTCGAGAGAAACTCCTTCTCGAGAAAGGACCCGTTCTTAGCGACAAAAAATTTGCCCTCGGATCTGAGATAGAAGGTATACCCAACTGTCACCCTTGGGTATCCTATGAAGATGTGTTTGTCCGCTTTGGGTTCGAGCTTCTCCGGCTGAAGCCCTAAGCATCGCATCCCCAAACATTAAGAAACGACAACTTTGGTTTCTTGCCGAACCAATGTTCATATGATGTCGTCTCAACGGACTTAGATGGTGTCCTATCTAAAGTGAATGCAGCTGTCTCTAATGCATAACCTCAAAATGAAAAACGGTAGATCGGTAAGAGACATCATAGATCACACCATATCTCATAAGGTTCGATTACGACGTCTGGACACACCATTACCTTGTGGTGTTCCAGGTGGCTTCAACTGTGAAACAATTCCACAATGTCTTAAGTGATTGCCAAACTCATAACTCAGAAAATCCCCTTTTGATCAGATCATAGGAACATGATCTTATTGTTATGATGATTCTTAACTTCACTCTAAAATCGCTTGAACTTTTCAAACGTTTCAGACTTGTGCTTCATTAAGTAGATATATATCTACCCAAATCATCAGTGAAGATGAGAAAATAGCGATATCCACCGCACGCTTCAATTCTCATTGGATCACATGCATCAACATGCATGATTTCCAACAAGTCACTTGCCCGTTTCATTGTACCTGAAAACGGGGTCTTAGTCATCCTGCCCATGAGGCATGGCTCGCATGTGTCAAGTGATTCAAAATCAAGTGACTCCAAACATCCATCAACATGGAGTTTCTTCATGCATCTTACGCCAATATGACCTAAGCGGCAGTGCCACGAGAAAGTGGTACTATCATTATTAACTCTACATCTTTTGGTGTGAACGTGTGCATTACCACGATCGAGATTCAATGAACCATTCACATAGGGTGCATGACCATGAAAGATATCATTCATGTAAACAGAATAACCATTATTCTCTAACTTAAATGAATGATCGTATTGCAATGAACATGATCTAATCATATTCATACTCAACGTAGACACCTGATAACATTTATCTAGGTTCAATACTAATCCCGAAGGCAGATGGAGCGTGCGATGGTGATCTCATCAACTTTGGAAACACTTCCAACACACATCGTCACCTCGCCCTTAGCCAGTCTCCGTTTAGTCCGTAGCTTTTGCTTCAAGTCACCAATAATAGCAACTGAACCGGTATCCAATACCCAGGTGCTACCAGGAGTACTAGTAAGGTACACATTAATAACACGTATATACTTTGTTGAAGTTGCCAACCTTCTTATCTACCATGCATTTGGGGTAATACTGCTACCAGTGACCGTTCCCCTTACAATAGAAGCACTTAGTCTCGGGTTTGGGTTCAACCTTGGGTTCCTTCACTGGAGCGGCAACTGGTTTGCCATCCATGAAGTTTCCCTTCTAGCCCTTTCCCTTCTTGAAACCAGTGGTCCTGTTAAACCATCAACACTTGATGCTCCTTCTTGATTTCTACTTTTGCGGTCTTAAGTACCGCGAACAGCTCCGGGATCATCTCCATCCCTTGCATGTCATAGTTCATCACGAAGATCTAGCAGCTGAGTGGTAGTGTCTAGGGAACTCTATCAATCACTATCTTATCTGGAAGTTTAACTCCCACTTGATTCAAGTGATTGTAGCACCCAGACATTCTGAGCACATGCTCACTAGCTGATCTATTCTCTTCCATCTTGTAGGCAAGGAACTTGTCAGAGGTCTCATACCTCTCAACACGGGCATGAGCCTGAAATCCCAATTTCAGCTCTTGGAACATCTCATATGTCTATGGCGTTTCAAAACGTCATTGCAATCCCGATTCTAAGCCGTGAAGTATGGTGCACTAAACTATCAACTAGTCATAAGGACGTGTCTGTCAGGTGTTCACAACATTCACAGACGATGTTGTAGGGGTTTGCACATCGAGCGGTGCATCAAAGACGTAAACCTTCTGTATAGCAGTGAGGACACTCCTCGGACTACGGACCCAGTCCGTATCATTGCTTACAATATCTTTCAACTTAGTCTTTCTCTAGGAACGTATTGAAAAACAGGGAGCTACAACATGGGCTATTTATCTACAACATATTTGCAAAGACAATTTAGACTATGTTCATGATAATTAAGTTCATCTAATCAAATTATTTAATGAACTCCCACTCAGATAGACATCCCTCTAGTCGTCTACATGGAACATGATCCGAGTCAACTAGTCCGTGTCCGATCATCACGTGAGACGAACTAGTCAACATCGGTGAACATCTTCATGTTGATCGTATCTTCTATACGACTCATGCTAGACCTTTCGGTCTTCTGTGTTCCGAGACCATGTCTGTACATGCTAGGCTCGTCAAGTCAGCCTAAGGGTATTGCGTGTGTAAATCTGGCTTACACCCGCTGTATTCGAACGTTAGAATCTATCACACCCGATCATCACGTGGTGCTTCGAAACAATGAACCTTCGCAACGGTGCACAGTTAGGGGGAACACTTTTCTTGAAATTTTAGTGAGGGATCATCTTATTTAAGCTACCGTCGTTCTAAGTAAATAAGATGTAAAACATGATAAACATCACATGCAATCAAATAGTGACATGGTATGGCCAATATCATTTTGCTCCTTCTGATCTCCATCTTCGGGGCTCCATGATCATCGTTGTCACCGGCATGACACCATGATCTCCATCATCATGATCTCCATCATCGTGTCTTCTTGAAGTTGTCTCGTCATCTATTACTTCTACTACTATGGCTAACGCTTTAGCAATAAAGTAAATTAATTACATGATGTTTATGTTGACACGCAGGTCATAGATAAATTAAGACAACTCCTATGGCTCCTGCCGGTTGTCATACTCATCGACATGCAAGTCGTGATTCCTATTACAAGAACATGATCAATCTCATACATCACATATATCATTCATCACATCCTTTTGGCCATATCACATCACAAGGTATATGCTGCAAAAACAAGTTAGACGTCCTCTAATTGTTGTTGTATGTTTTTACGTGGCTGCTATAGGTTTCTAGCAAGAACGTTTCTTATATACGCGAAAACCACAACGTGATATGCCAATTTCTATTTACCCTTCATAAGGACCCTTTTCATCGAATCCAATCCGACTAAAGTGGGAGAGACAGACACCCGCCAGCCACCTTATGCAACTAGTGCATGTCAGTCGGTGGAACCGGTCTCACGTAAGCGTACTTGTAAGGTTGGTCCGGGCCGCTTCATCCCACAATGCCGCCGAATCAAGATAAGACTAGTAACGGCAAGTAAATTGACAAAATCGACGCCCACAACTACTTTGTGTTCTACTCATGCATAGAAACTACGCATAGACCTAGCTCATGATGCCACTGTTGGAGAACGTAGAAGAATTTTAAAATTTTCTACGCATCACCAAGATCAATCTATGGAGTCATCTAGCAACGAGAGAGAGGAGTGCATCTACATACCCTTGTAGATCACGAGCGGAAGCGTTCAAGAGAACAGGGTTGATGGAGTCGTACTCGTCGTGATCCAAATCACCGATGATCGAGCGCCGAACGGACGGCACCTCCGTGCTCAACACACGTACGGTTGGGGAAGACGTCTCCTCCTTCTTGATCCAGCAAGGGGGAAGGAGAGGTTGATGGAGATCCAGCATCACGACGGCGTGGTGGTGGAAGCAGCGGGGATCTCGGCAGGGCTTCGCCAAGCTCAGCGAGAGGGAGATGTGTTACGAGGGGAGAGGGAGGCGCCCGGGGCTAGGGTGCGGCTCCCATGCACCTCCCCACTATATATAGGGGTGGAGGGGACTGGTTTCTTGCCCTCCAAGTCCATTGGGGCATTGGAAAAGATGGGGGAAAGAAATCCCATCATTTCCCTTCCCCACCGATTGTTATCCCCCCTTTTTAGGGATCTTGATCTTATCCCTTCGGGATATGATCATATTCCTTCTAAGGGGGGATCTTGGTGCGCCTTGACCAGGGGTGTGGGGCCTTGCCCCCACTACCCACGTTCATGTGGGTCCCCCCATGCAGGTGGGCCCCACTCCGGAACCTTCTAGGAACCTTCCCGGTACAATACCGAAAATCCCGAACGTTTTCCGGTGGCCAAAATAGGACTTCCCATATATAAATCTTTACCTCCGGACCATTTAGGTACTCCTCGTGACGTCCGGGATCTCATCCGGGACTCCGAACAACTTTCGGGTTACCGCATACTAATATCTCTACAACCCTAGCGTCACCGAACCTTATGTGTGTAGACCCTACGGGTTCGGGAGACATGCAGACATGACCGGGACAACTCTCCGGCCAATAACCAACAGCGGGATCTGGATACCCATGTTGGCTCCCACATGTTCCACGATGATCTCATCGGATGAACCATGATGTCGAGGATTCAATCAATCCCGTATTCAATTCCCTTTGTCCGGCGGTATTGTACTTGCCCGAGATTCGATCATCGGTATCCCGATACCTTGTTCAATCTCGTTACCGACAAGTCTCTTTACTCGTTCCGTAACACATCATCCCATGATCAACTCCTTGGTCACATTGTGCACATTATGATGATGTCCTACCGAGTGGGCCCAGAGATACCTCTTCGTTTACACGGAGTGACAAATCCCAGTCTCGATTTGTGCCAACCCAACAGACACTTTTGGAGATACCTGTAGTGTACCTTTATAGCCACCCAGTTACGTTGTGACGTTTGGCACACCCAAAGCACTCCTATGGTAGCCGGGAGTTGCACAATCTCATGGTCTAAGGAAATGATACTTGACATTAGAAAAGCTTTAGCATACGAACTACACGATCTTGTGCTAGGCTTAGGATTGGGTCTTGTCCATCACATCATTCTCCTAATGATGTGATCCCGTTATCAACGACATCCAATGTCCATGGTCAGGAAACTGTAACCATCTATTGATCAACGAGCTAGTCAACTAGAGGCTTACTAGGGACATGGTGTTGTCTATGTATCCACACATGTATCTGAGTTTCCTATCAATACAATTCTAGCATGGATAATAAACTATTATCATGAACAATGAAATATAATAATAATAGCTAATTTATTATTGCCTCTAGGGCATATTTCCAACAATATGTTCTCTTCTTTTGCAGATAAAAAAGACCCAAAGTGAAAAATGTGCTGCACTATAACAATCTCATCGAATGCCTTGATCTCCATCTTACAAAGATTGATTTGATCAACTACCGAGGCAGCACATCTGAGATTAAATTGGCTAGGTTCTTTGTTCTGGAGGCAAGTGTGCTCAAGGTAATGAGGTTTGGCGTTCTCTGGCGCAACAATGAATGGCGTGCTGATCGCCGCAAGCGTCTAAGCCTAAATGACATAGTCTCCGCAGAAGCTGAATTTGTTTTTAAAACATCAAGTGGCTAGAGACTCAAAAATTTATTTGCCCATTAGTGACTTCTCAGGGCGGTGGATTTTAGTTTGTATGATAATGCTGCATCCACCTAAAGTAACAAAAGTTCTTACGTAAACTTCCTAGTAATTCCCTCTTCGTAGGTGCAACATTACTCCTAACATTTGTAATATCAGTTTGAAACTTGTAATATTGCCGTGTCCTATTCCCGCGTTTTCAAAATCCTGCGAATCAAAGAGGTCCTGAGTTGGTGATGATGTTGTGCCTGCCATGTTTCACCAATAGCTGTCGGATCTAGATCTGACGCATACAAACCAAACTTCTCCAGTTTTGCAAAAAGATGCCCACACTTGTTCCCTATTTACAAACAACTCATTGTCTCTCACAATCAGCCTTATCTCCTCCCGACCACATCTAGAAGGCCATGGAAAAATCTGGCGCGATGGCCGCTATCGGCGCCGTCTCCACCCCCAATCTTGGTGTTCCGTGCAATGCACGGGCATCTACGCACAAGAAATTATGTCAAACACGACTAAGTTGTAAGCAGGCTAGCTCTACAACCATGATGATAGTGACTGTAGATGGTGAGGCTGACTATGGTATGCCGAACATGGCGCCTATACTCAGGTGTCATCTCGGAGCAGGGTCTTGTCACTTCACTGTGAGGAGCATCACGTGATAATTTAACCAACGAGTAGTACAGTGCTACTAGTACATTGGTAGTACTACTACTAGTACTAGCACCACCATCTGGATTTAGTAGTACTACCACATCCATCTGGATTTAGTATTTGACTAGCAATATCTAGTAATGCATGTCATAAAAAATGTACTACTCCCTCTGTAAATAAATACATAGTGTATTGTTTTATTCCTATCAGCGAGAGAACTTAATGTCTTTTTGCAAATTAATAGGATTACATGGAATGAACTAACCACTGCATGTCATGTTTGGTAGTCTCAAGTCATTGAAAGCATGCACGGCCCACATCTCTCATTGGTTGATATGTCATGAAATAAGAAATGAGGAGGGTGTTAATGTACCGTGCCTAAGTGTTTTGGGATTACACAACATTTTTTGTTACATGCATTAACATTTTATTAGTTAAATCAAAGGTCAAAACTTGGCACAAAATGCAAAGGGGACCAATAAACCAGTAAACATCAAAGTTCTCTCGTTTGGCCCCAACTAGAGGTCCGGTGAGATGACTATACTGCACCGGCACGGAGGGGGACGCAGCTTCATTGATTTACTGCACCTACCTTTGGTTCTATGACATGTGGGCCCAACAGGTGGCTGGCCCGCCTGTCATATAGCCAAAGGCAGGTGCTGTAGAGGGCCAAGGAGTAGATGGCCAACACGCACGTGAATTCAACGCAGTCTGCACTTCTCATATAAAGGCTCCCCGCTAGTCCAATCTACGAAATCCTACGCACCTAACCAAGGGCAAGAGTGATCACTCCAATCGAAAGATCAGTTGACTAGAAGCTAGACCCATGGAGGTGATGAGCGCGAGCATCAGCCGTCTGTGCTAGATGGTCCACGATGCCGGCCTGCGGCCCGGCACCGAGGAACGTCTCCAGGTCGTGCTTGAGGCCGCCAGGGTGAGAGGCCGCTTGGACGACAACTTCGTCTCCTTGTTCGACAAGGTCCTCGTCGGCTTCCTCGACAAGTTCACCGTCGTCAAGAAGCTCACGGACGACCTTGACGTACACCTCAAGCCCACACGCCTAGGATCTAAGATGCCCGCCACCCTCAACGGCCTCTATGGTGACAACCTCTTCGACGCACTGGTGGCCCTGCAACTGCCCACCGTCGCGCCGGAGAATGTCCACCTCGAGGTCGCGCTTGCCGCGCAGTGCGTGGCGCAGCAAGACACCGTCGACATAATCACCCACGTCTATGCGCAAATCATCCAGAAGGACTACTACGTGCCATAGGAGGATGATAGGTCACTGGCCTTCTTGACCTGTAGGGCAACCTTGGACAACATTGTTCAGAAGCACGTTGAGCTCGCCGCCAACGCTGCCGCTCATCACACGTCGGTTGGTGACCCGACGCAGTAGGGCGTGAGGATGTCATTGATGGATCCGTATGTATCTTTATCTTTCCGTCAAATCCATGTAGTAGTATATGGTACTACTAGTACTTATCTTACCTTTCACATCAACTTCATAATTTTTGTACGTACTCCATGCATGAACCGCGCCAAAACCTAACTTCTCATTACTCTAGGGAAAATTGTTATTTCTATCTATCGGTCGCGCCATGGAGCAGAACCAAATTTTACAAGTTACAAGTTCAAAAGGAAAAGCTTGCCGTGTTCGTGTCGCACCCCACTGCCCACATGGTTGGTCCGGCACGCCGCTCAAGGGGGAATGCGTGTTGTGTTGCATTTTCACTTACAAGTGGGACTGTAGTTGAGCAAACTGACTATCGGCAACCCCCCACCCCGCCCAGCGCGCGATGGTTGAGAAAACAGGAGGGAGAAGAGATGGTTGTAGCACAGACTCCAAGAAAATTGGTATCGGATGGGACTCGTGTGGGTGGCATGTGTCGTACTGCTAGACGTGAATGCTAGTTATGGCCCATGCCACCCCACTATATCGAGCCTATATCGAGGTGTTGTTATGTACAACAAATTTCCTGGAGTCTGTGCTCAGCCCTCCTCTATCTCTCTTCTCAGCCAGCCAGCAGATGCGTGGAGCCCATCGTTTGTTTGCTCACATGCGGTCCCACATGTCAGTGAAAACGCAAGAGGACCCACTGAACCTTCACATATTTCACCTTCACGTGCTGGTGATGAAAAACAAATCCAATGAAGATCTTTGGTGGCCGCTTTTGGAGTTACTCAAGAGTAGTAAGATTCTATTTACAGTTTAACCCAAGATGCACATCACGTGGCTTCAACTACCACTCCATTTTCTTGCATGACACGACCTGGATGCTGGATGTCCCACGTGTCGGCAAAAGGAGGAAGAACTCAGCCAAATCTTCTCAACATTTAGACCGGAGTAGGAAACACGGCAAGCCCTGTGCGTACATCATACTACATACAAGCCCACCTCACGCAGTCACACTATCACCATATTTCTCGGCCTCCGTGCGACACCTAACTATTGGTTGGCTGTATGTGATGTGGCAACTTCATACTACTACGGATGCTTGCTATACTACTACGGCACAAACACTCCAAGAAGTGAGTCGAAAACCATTTATAAATTGAGTTTATGACATGCATATGCAAATGTACCATTCATTACATACAACAAGTCATCAACACACAACGACAACGAGGATACATGTTGGATTATAGATTAGTTCCAACAAAAAATTCTAGTAAATACTAAAGTTTTCATCACACACCAAATAACAAGCAATGAAATGAACTTCGTCTCAACCACTCCTCGGCGTTGGAAATGCTTGATTTGAACCATAAAAGTTTGTCTCAGAAGGGCCAGCTACTGTCAATCTCGAGACCGACGCAGGACTAATCATCCAGGCTGAAGCGGCCTATTTCATGACCCATATTGTGATAGCCACGGTAGGGAAGCATAGCAATGTCCGAGGTATAGATACAATTACTTCTCATAAATGCTAGTAATGTTGTGCCAACAGCAGCTGGATCACCTTTCACCATGATTGGATAGTTTTGTCCAAGGAAGAGCGAGTTTCATCCAAGAATATCAATACTAAACCAGGGAGAAGGTGTTGGCGCTAGCACAGTAGTATCCGTCCCGAATACCCTGCAACAGATGTTGGAATAGGTCCCGAGAGTGCGACCATGGGAGACAAGAAGAGGTGATCCATCGGAATAAGTTGCCAGGCACCACTGAGTACTCCTATATGGGTCCTCATGCTCGTGATCATCATCATCGTCATCTCCCCCTTGGTTATAAATTTTTTCAAGTATAGGTGGTGGAATGGTCACAGGACCTTGGAAACACAAGAAGGTTAATTAGTAAAGGGAAACTAGCTAACCCGCATGCATGTGGATGTAACAATTATAATTACGGTGGAATACAAACGTACCGAAAGCATAATGATTCCATGCAAAAACAGTGCCACGAGTGGTGGCAGCAAACACAAGACCCTCGTATTGAATTGCATCATAGTACTCATCCTTGTATAGAAACTGATTTTTGAGCAATATCATCCATTCGAACAATGAAGGAAGGCAACAAGCTTGTCGAAGATAGCAAAAACTACATATTCCATTAAATCCCAAGAGCGGTCGGGAACTTGACAAATTGATATCTTCTGTAGACGATAGTCACCATGACCGTAGTTCAAAGTACGGTCATAACCGGTGTTCTCAACCTCTGGGCAGTCTGAGATTTTTGGAAGTGGAACCCGGTGACGAGTGTACACATTCACAAGTTCCCACACGCAGTTGGACCCAATATAAACAACCCAATATTCATTTGCGCATGCCCATGCCTTACCCTCAAGGGATAGCATCTTAACATCACACATATCATTATCAAGCGGCACCAACTTGCACAAGGCGAGGCCTACGTCGTCCGCGCGCCAGTGAGCAGGCTCATGGTGAAGAAGATATGGGAGATCAAACCGCTCCTGGACCCTTGGGTTTGTTGTAATGATGTTATTAGTTTTGTTGAGAATGGTCTTGAACGAACCTGCCATGCTAGCCGAGGTGATGACGTCACACCAATCAAAGAGTTCCTCCACCACATCATCATTCAGATCGGGGCAAGAATAACGGGGTCATTTTCGGTCTATTCCCTCCATGGAGAAGATGACCGAATAATGGCAGAAGGAAGGGTGAAGGCAAATGGTGGACAGTGGAAGAGCGTGCGACAACTGTTCCAAATCGAGAGGGAAAGGCGAAGAGTCGGTGGACGGTTGCCACGGTACAAGAAGAGGCGCCCCAGCCTACATAGACATCCGTTCGGAAATTGTACAAAAGGACTAGCCGCCATCTCACTGACATGTGGGAACGAGACAACATGTCAACGAAGAGGCTAGTGGGGAGCAGACATTTGCCACAGAGGTCACACACTGACGACAAGGCCATCTTGTCAGAGCTAGTGCCCATGCGGGATGGCTTCCGTCCCCCACACGAGCGAAGCCACTTGGCACCCCCACACAGTTGGTCCGCCATGCCGCTAGGCTAACTCCAGCGTGTGCCGCTCGGACGCGCACTCGCTCAGCCCCCTTTCCCTCGACACCCCGGAGCTACCCAACCACGGCTACGTGTTTTTCGCACCCGGCGGCCAGATTTGGAGCGGATCCGGTCGGGCTTGAGCTCGCCCGGTTGTGGGAGGCCGCGCCGCGCCATGGACTGGCCGGGCACCGGGCCAGAAGGCGCCGGAAAGGCCGCAAGGCCGCATGCATGTACTGACTCCTCGTATACCCACTCAGATCTACACTGTGGGCCGTCCGCCGACAGATACAAGAATGGCGGTCGGCCGGGCTCAGTGCTAGCCCAAAAGCTCGTCGACGCACCATTGCCACTCATTACATACGATGACTGCCCAAAGAAGGTCTTGCGCCGCGTGTCTACAACGCTGGAACATCCCGGATGGGTGTTCATCAAGTGCTCAACCGATGGGGTATGTGCTACTTTTGCTTCCGTTGTGCTCTCGGATTAGACTTGTTGTGCTAACTTAAAATTTTATTGTGTAGAATGGATGCAAGTTTTGGTATTGGGAAGAAGAGCACATCGATATACTGACAGAGCACAATTTAGTAGATGTTGTAGCACTTTTAGCTAGCTTGGAGGCTAGAGATGAGACTAGTGCACTTGTTGATAGAATAGAGGCTAGACATGAGACTAGATGCGAGGAAACAACGTTTACTTCTTTACACTCGAAGAAGAAAGAAGCACGCAAGATCGAGCCTCCGCAGATCAACAATGAATGCATCGAGAAGGCACTAATCGAACTTATAGGAGAAGTTATGGAAGTTGGATATCTTTTAAAATGTATTCTTGTGGTTCTTGTTTTCTTTGGTCTTGCTTTTCTAGTCAAATTTTGGTGATGTATTTCCATGTACCAAAAATCATTATGAAAAAAAGATACTATGTGTTTGCAAAGAATAATGTACGCGGCCGGGATGCATCCTCGCATTGGGCGCACGACCACCGCATTCGAGAAATGGCCCGGACACGACCCCATTGCCCTACCCAAATGGACAAAATCCGGGCAAAACAGAGTTCCATTTGGGGTCGTGCATTGGAGTTGGCCTGTGACGCCCTCAATTCAACCGTACACTAATCATACACGCGAATGTGTATGATCAAGATCAAGGACTCATGGGAAGATATCACAACACAACTCTAGACACAAATTAAAAAAATAATACAAGCTTTATATTACAAGCCAGGGGCCTCGAGGGCTCGAATACATAAGCTCGAAAACACAAGAGTTAGTGGAAGCAACAATATCTGAGTACAGACATGAGTTAGACAAGTTTGCCTTAAGAAGGCTAGCACAAAAGCAACAACGATCGAAAAGGCAAGGCCTCCTGCCTGGGAGCCTCCTAACTACTCCTGGTTGTCGGCGGTCTCCACGTAGTAGTAGGAATCGACGGTGGCATCTGGCTCATGGGCTCCGACATATGGTTGCATCAACCGGAAAGAAGAAGAAAGGGGGAAAAGGGGGAGCAAAGCAACCGTGAGTACTCATCCAAAGTACTCGCAAGCAAGGATCTACACTACATATGCAACATTATCAAAGGAAGGCTGTATATGTGGACTGGGCTGCAGAAATGCCAGAATAGAGGGAAGAACCTAGCCCTATCGAAGACTAGCAGCTTCTGGAAACCACCATCTTGCAGCAATATGAGGGAGTAGAGTAGCATAAAGTAAAGTAGTAGTAGTGTTATCAACCTCAGCCAGAGATCCTTTCTCGACTCCCTGCGAGAAAGCAATCCCAGAGCCATACTATCCAAGTGTCATCACAATCCATTACTCATCACAAGTATCCAATTCTAGTTGTATCGATCGGGATACAACTCCAAGTGTCCGTTACCGTAGGACATGCTATCGATAGATGTTTTCTTCCCGGTAGGGGTGCACCAACTTACACACCACGCTCGATTAACTCCGACCGGACATACTTTCCTGGGTCATGCCCGGCCTCGGCCAAACAATACGCCACAACCTGACCTAGGCTTAATAGAGAGGTCAGCACGCCGGACAAAACCTATGCCCCCAGGGGTCATGGGCCATCTCCCTGAGATCTCCTACATGTTGTGTACGCGGCCGGTGAGTAGACCTAGCTACCTCCTTCAACAAGGAAGGTGCTTACGCAGTCCAACCCGGCGTGCGCCGCTCAGTCACTGACGTCTAATAAGCTTCGGCTGATGCATACGACGCAGAATGCCCATACTATGCCCACGTGATGGTTAGTGCTATCAGGCCAGAGGCCCCTCGGATCAAATATCCAAATCGTAGTGGATTAGGAACGCGCGGTAACAAGCAGAGACTCATGAAAGATGTGACCCCGTCGCCCCGTCTCGAGGACTTGCGGCAAGGGCTAGGAATGCCCGGCCACGCCTTGTAATTATCTCGCGGGCACCTTCCAGGTCAACCCGACTCCACATCACTCGCAATTATGCTCGCGCGGGTACCCCTCAGGGTCGACCCGTCTTTAGTAACCAGGTTCAGTGTAAAGTCATAGTAACCATAGTAAACGTCTGTCCAAACATCAAGGGGAAAACCCGAGGAATCACCCCCGGTGAATTCCACACGATGTAATCATCAAGGTGAACGTAAGAGGGACCACCCTCGAGGTTCACACTTGAGGGGTTGCACGACAGAGTCATATCGAAAGTGGTTAAGGCGGAATCACCCTCGATGACTGAGGGAGTCCTGGATTAGGGGGTGTTCGGATAGCCGGACTATACCTTCAGCCGGACTCCTGGACTATGAAGATACAAGATTGAAGACTTCGTCCCATGTCCGGAAGGGACTTTCCTTGGCGTGGAAGGCAAGCTTGGCGATACGGATGTTCAGATCTCCTACCATTGTAACCGACTCTATGTAACCCTAACCCTCTTCGGTGTCTATATAAACCAGAGGATTTTAGTCTGTAGGACAACATACACATCAACAATCATACCATAGGCTAGCTTCTAGGGTTTAGCCTCTCTGATCTCGTGGTAGATCAACTCTTGTAATACCCATATCATCAATATTAATCAAGCAGGACGTAGGGTTTTACCTCCATCGAGAGGGCCCGAACCTGGGTAAAACTTCGTGTCCCCTGCCTCCTGTTACCATCTGGCCTAGACGCACAGTTCGGGACCCCCTACCCGAGATCCGTCAGTTTTGACACCGACATTGGTGCTTTCATTGAGAGTTCCTCTGTGTTGTCGCCATCAGGAAGGATACCTTCCCCGTCTTTAAAGACGGCACCGTTGCTAAGGGAGCTTTGGTTGTCGGCCAAACCCTCCGGCTAGGTGGTTTTCTTATGACCGCCTGTTCGGCCTCTACGCCGACGATGGCCTCTCGAGTCATCGAAAACAATCTTCACGCCGGCTCGGAACTCGCCGAGCAGTTAGATCCAATGGAGCTCTCCTACATAAACAAGCTCTTGGATCGCTTCGCCGCCCTGGGAGTCGCTACGGATTACGACCAGATTGGGCCTAAACCCGATCTGAGAGAGATTAACTCTCCCCAAGTCACCCACCATGTTGCCGTGGTAGAAGGACAGTGCGGCGACCCTTCATCTATCTTAAGGACTCGTTACGTCCGGATTCTCGATCCCTCCAAGCGGGATACTCGCGGAGGGGAGGACATCACTCAAGACCTGAACCTAGAGTCAGGCGACGGACTGGATTCATTGGACGACATCCAGGAATCCAAATTTTCGAGTTCGGAAATTCCTTGGCCTCTGAGCCTCAGAAGGGGTGAGACTTCAGATTTAATTCCACCCACCCACCCAAACATTAGCGATCTATCCCAAATCAGGCAAGAGCCCGAAGAAACAGTACATCACTACTGGGCCAGATTCCTCCTGGTTATGAACAGGATAAAGGACTGCCGCGAGGGAGACGCGATTTCGTTCTTCTGCAATAGTTGCACGGACAAGGGAATCCTCAACGCCATAAGTCGCCGTGATATTACATGCTTTGCTGACTTGGCATCCATAGTATGAAAGTACTGTGCGATGGAAAGTGCCCGGAAAACCGAAAATTTTTTTGGGGCAATCCGGCCCTAAATGCAAACCCAGCCCGAAATAAAAGGGTGCATCATCGCCAGACACCCGGGTCAAACGCCAAAAGGCAAAAACCCTCTACAGGGCATGGAACCGTATTGGAAGGATGGCTTAATGGACCCTGTAAAATTCATAGTACAGAGGACGCCACTCCAACTCACAGCCTTAGAGCATGTTGGATACTCCGGCAGGTGGCCAAAATTGGCGAAAATCTCCTAATTCCGGAGGCCACAGAGAGCCACCCCAGAGACAGCAATACGGTATTAACAGTCTTCGAGACTTTCGCATCAAATAATATGCGAAAAAGAACACTCCACAGCCTTGCCGAAGTCTACCAAGTAGCAACAATAAACCCGTGGAGTGACACGGCTATTACCTTTAACGCCAGTGATGAACCTAAATTCCGAACAGCCCGAGCACCAGCCGCATTGGTCCTCAGTCCAATAGTGGACGGCTTTCATCTTACCAAGGTACTCATGGATGGTGGCAGCGGATTGAATCTCATTTATGAGGAAACCCTTCAAAAAATGGAAATAGACTGGAACTGCATTGAGCGAAGCAGCACAACCTTTAGAGGAATAATCCCCAGTCAGGAAGCGCGCTGTACAGGAAAAATCAAACTAGATGTGGTGTTCGGCACGCCGGATAATTACAGGTCCGAAGAGGTCACGTTCCAAGTGGCTCCGTTCAGCAGCAGTTACCATGCTCTGCTAGGGCAGGAAGTGTTTACAATCTTCCAAGCAATACCCCATTACGGGTACATGAAGCTCAAGATGCCCGGGCCTAACGGAATCATCACTCTCGCTAGTGATCCGGACATAGCACTCCACGCCGAAAACAAGACAGTCGCACTGGCCCTCGAGGCACTATCCGAAGCCCTAGCGGCTGAGGAACTGACTGCGCTGCGCTCCATGGTGAATAGGGACGATGTGGTACTCGACAAAAGATCCAAGTCCACCTCCTTTAAACCGGCGGACGAAGTAGTCAAAGTCCAGGTCCATCCAACGGACCCCAATAAAACAGCTTCCATCGGGGCACATTTAAACCCTGATGTAGATGCCTCACTGCGAGAGTTCCTACGAGAGAACTGGGACATTTTCGCCTGGCACCCTTCAGACATGCCAGGAATCCCACGTAGGCTGGCCGAGCATAGCTTAAATATCCTAAAAGGATTCAAACCCATCAAACAAGCTCTTCGGCGTTTTTCCGAACCTAAGAGACATGCCATGGGAGAAGAGCTAGCAAAGCTATTGGAGGCCGAATTCATTAGAGATATAAAACATCTGGACTGGCTAGCAAACCTGGTGATGGTACCAAAGAAGGACAAATCCTGGCGCCTGTGCGTTGATTTTAAAGACCTTAATAAGGCTTGCCCAAAGGATCCCTTCCCCCTCCCATGCATCGATCAAATTATCGATGCTACCGCAGGAAACAATTCGTTGTGTTTCCTCGATGCATACTCCGGCTACCATCAAATCAAGATGGCAGAGTCAGACCAAGCCGCAACGGCATTCATCACACCATACGGCTCATTCTGCTTCAACACAATGCCCTTCAGGCTCAAAAACGCCGGCGCAACGTATCAGCGCATGATTCAGACATGTCTGGAAAACCCGATCGGCAAAACAGTTGAGGCATATGTAGATGATGTGGTCGTCAAAACAAGACATGTCGAATCTCTAGTAGACGACTTGAGGCTCACATTTGATAACCTCCGAACATACGACATCAAGCTCAATCCGGAAAAATGCGTTTTCGGCGTTCCAGCCGGAAAGCTCTTGGGCTTCATCTTATCCGGTAGAGGAATTGAAGCAAATTCAGCCAAGATCCGAGCTCTGTCACAATTGGATATCTCAAAAGACCTCAAACAAATACAAAAGTTAACCGGATGTGTGGCGACTCTAAGCCGCTTTATCTCCCGCTTGGGAGAAAAGACCCTACCCCTCTACCGCCTCCTTCGGTGCACCGAACACTTCGAGTGGACGGATGCAGCCACGGCCGGACTCGATGAAATAAAAGCCATATTGGCAGCAAACCCAGTCCTGGCCGCGCCAAACATTGGCGAACCAATGCTATTGTACATTGCAGCAACACATCAGGTTGTAAGCGCAGTGCTCGTCGTCGAACGAGAAACAGACGGACACAAATCCCCCCTTCAAAAGCCGGTCTATTATGTGTCCACTGTCCTCACTCCGTGCAAATCACGGTACCCGCATTATCAAAAGATTGCGTACGCGGTATTCATGGCATCCCGGAAGCTACGACACTACTTTCAAGAGTGTTCAATTACAGTAGCCTCGGAAGTGCCACTTAACGATATTATAAACAACCGTGACGCAATGGGCCGGATTGCAAAATGGGCCATTGAGCTCCTCCTGTTCGACATAACTTATAAGCCATGACGAGCCATCAAGTTGCAAGTTTTGGCTGACTTCATCGCAGAATGGACGGAGGCCGGACTCCCTAAAGAGTACGGCACATATTCAAATTGGATCATGCATTTCGACGGCTCGAAGATGTTGGCCGGACTAGGGGCTGGCGTCGTTTTGACGTCCCCCACAGGAGACAGAGTTCAATACGTACTCCAGATTATGTACACAGACTCCAACAATGCAGCCGAATATGAGGCCCTTTTACATGGTCTCCGGATGGCAGTATCCATGGGCATTCAATGCCTAGAGGTGCGCGGGGACTCGAACCTTGCAATATCCCAAATTAATGGAGACTTCGATGCCAAGGATCCAAAAATGGCGGCCTACCACAATGCCATCCTCAAAATGTCTGCTCAGTTAGAAGGGCTTGAATTTCATCATATAGCCCGGGAAAATAATCAGGCGGCAGATGTCCTGGCACGCATCGGCGCAAAATGCGATGCAGTTGTAACGCCCGAAGACCGGAGCTCCAGTTGCCTTCCAGGGTTCCGGGTTTTCGTTGTGTGATTTTTTTTAGCTTGTTGCATTCACCATTGCATATTTTGCATTGCATCATTTCATGCATGACATTTTGTTGCATGCCCCATGTGAGATCTATGCATCACCACCTTCCTTCCTTCTCTTTTCTTTCTTTTTGCAAGTGCCATCTTGCCCTCCTCCTTCCTTCTTCTTTCTTTCATTTTGGCAAGTGTCCTTTTCCTCCTCCTCCATTAATGTTCATTCTTTTCCTGGTGCTAGTTCTCCATGCCTAAAACCTCTCTGTCAAATTTCATTCATTTTGGAGTTGTTTTGGTTGGGTTCAAAAATGGCTCAAGTTTGAATTAAATTCAAACTTGAATTTTTTTATACCTTTAAAAATGGCCAAAACAATTTATTCAAATACTGCATAAATCTAGGACTTCATATATATCTTTATCCCTGTGAGTTTCCTTCCCCAAATCCCTGGCCTTTTCAATCTTGGAGATGTCTAATTATTTTAGGCAGAATAAAAGAAAGGAAGGAAGGCCTCAATTCCATCTGTAGCCCACCTGGGTCTTTCTTTCCCCGGCCTAGCCGGGCCGAACGGCCACCTGCTCCCTCCCTCACGGCGTCTCCTTCCTCCAGAGTACAGCAGCAGCAGCGCCGTGAGCAGGAGGCTCACGGACGTCGAGGCTAGCGCCTACCTGCGCCCCTATAAATCCCCGCAGCGACCCCTAGGGTTTCCTCCTCCCTCCTCCTTCCATCCTCGCGCCGCCATCTCTCTTCCTCCCCTCTATTTTCCCTTCTTCTTCAAGATTAGAGAGCACCACCGAGAGCAGAGAAATAAACCGTCGATGCCCATCGTCGTTCTCGCGGCCGGAGGGCCTCAAGCTCGTCTTCGACATGTCGTCCTGCACCCCGTCACCCTCCTCCACCGATCCCCGCAGTTAGTTGGGCGGGAGCCTCCCCAACGCGCCTCCCTGCCGTCGCCGTCGCCATGGCCGGTCGAGCCAAGCCGAGCTCGAGCCCGGTGTCGTCCACATCGTGGTGGCCTTCTTCTTCCTCTGGAGCGACCTCCACGAGCCGGATCGCCAAGTCCAGCGCCCCGTCGCGGTCTTCTTCCCCTGCTTCCTCTATGTCACGGATCGAACACCATCTCGCCTTCATGCCATCGGCCACGTCGTCTCCCTCCTCTGCTTCCACTTCCTTCACGGTCCAAATTTCGACAAGGTTCAGAGCTCCCTCCCGTCGTCTCCGGCGTGTATCCGTCGACCTCGTCATGTCATATGGTGAGCTGGGTAACGCCCCCTTCCTCTTCATTCGTTCCTCTTGATGTTTGATCACTCGCATGCCTCGCCTGATCATCGCCATGCTGCGCGCCCGAGATGAGCTGCTGCTCGACCTCGAGTCACCCGAGACGCTCGCTCACTGCTTGCCTACTCCACACACGCACACACCCTCGCACGCGAGTGCACGCGCAAGGGCCTCGCCTTGCCCCGATTGCATCTGTCGACTGCATTCCATACGCCATGGTTGAGGTACTCGAGCTCCTCACACCCATGCGCCCTTCCTGCATAGCACACACATGATGTGCACATCCCACCGCGGCCACCGCAAGCCTTCTCCGCAGCCCCGCTGGCGCATGGTAGCCGCAGCAGTCGCTGTTGCTTGTTCCTGTCGCCGACGAGAATCAGTCGTCCGCCGTGTAGAAGAAAGCCCCGGCCTTCGCCACAGAACAATAGGTTCATCTGCAGCCGATCCCCCTTTGTATCACAATCAGTGGCTAGTGCCCTCAGTTCTCAATCGAGAGGTTGCGGGTTCGAGTTCCAGGCGCCCCAATTTTGCCCTGTTTTTCTTTTCTTTTGCACACACACACACTTGGGCCCGATTCCACTTCTGGCCGTGGCACTCTAATGCTTCGGGCCCATGCTTGTTTTTTTTCCTGCCTGTGGATTTAGTTATTTTCCATTGCATGCATAATTACAGGAATGCCATCATTTTGAATTGCTAATAACTAAATATGCATGCATCCAAATTACACAAATTATATATGAAACTTGCTTAGATTTTCATCTAGTTTAATAATATGCAACTTTCATGCATGTTTGAAATGTTTAAAATGCTGTTTGTGTAACTTTGTCCATATGCCATGCTAAAATGGTTTAATTCATAACTAAATAACCATAACTCGGATTTTAATAAACTTTATATGCTTTTGGGGTAGAAAAATGCCTAGTTTAACATGGTGGAATCATCTTGCATGTTTAATAACTCTAAAATTGTGTTTAGGGAAAAACAGTACTAATTCATTATTATGCACATGAGGAGTTTCCGGACTTGTTGTTCGTTGTTTCCGGCCGCATTTAAACTTGTCTAGATAGGTAGTTTTGTTGTGCTTCACCCCCTTGCCATGTTAATCAACATTTAATATTGTTGGGTACATAAACGAGATCGAAATAAATAACTTGTCGTGGTGTTTCGTCAAGATGCATCCCGTTGCATATTGAGCTCCACTTAATTTGTAGTGTTGTTTGTTGCACTTTGCCATGCCATGCCATGCTTCATTAAATCGGACATGCACCATACTTGATCGTGCATCATGCCATGTTGATGTGATGGTTGTTTACTATGTTGTTTGCTTCTTTCTGGTGTTGCTTCTTCGGGTTGGTTCCGATAACGTTGCGTTTGTCAGGATCCGTTCGTCTTCTTCATGGATTCGTTCTTCTTCCTTGCGGGATCTCAGGCAAGATGATCATACCCTCGAAATCACTTCTATCTTTGCTTGCTAGTTGCTTGCTCTTTTTCTATGCCTATGCTGTGATACCTACCACTTGCTTATCATGCCTCCCATATTGTTAAACCAAACCTCTAACCCACCTTGTCCTAGCAAACCGTTGTTTGGCTATGTTACCGCTTTGCTCAGCCCCTCTTATAGCGTTGTTAGTTGCAGGTGAAGATTGAACTTTGTTCCTTGTTGGAACATGGAGATGTTGTTCCTTGTTGGAACATGTTTACTTGTTGGGATATCACAATATATCTTATTTAATTAATGCATCTATATACTTGGTAAAGGGTGGAAGGCTCGGCCTTTTGCCTGGTGATTTGTTCCACTCTTGCCGCCCTAGTTTCCTTCATATCGGTGTTATGTTCCCGGATTTTGCATTCCTTACGCGGTTGGGTGATAATGGGAACCCCTTGACAGTTCGCCTTGAATAAAACCCCTCCAGCAATGCCCAACATTGGTTTTACCATTCGCCACCTAGCCTTTCTTTCCCCTGGGTTCTACAGACTCAAGGGTCATCTTTATTTAAACCCCCGGGCCAGTGCTCCTCTGAGTGTTGGTCCAACCTCTCAGCTGCCGGTGGTCACCAGGGGCAACTCTGGACTGGCCTACCCGTACCTTGGACAATCCGGTGCGCCCTGAGAACGAGATATGTGCAGCTCCTATCAGGATTTGTCGGCACATCCAGGCGGTGTTGCTGGATTTGTTTTACCTTGTCGAAGTTGTCTTGTAACCGGGATTTCGAGTCTGATCGGGTCTTCCCGCTAGAAGGAATATCCTTCGTTGACCGTGAGAGCTTGTGATGGGCTAAGTTGGGACTCCCCTGCAGGGATTTGAACTTTCGAAAGCCATGCCCGTGGTTATGGGCAGATGGGAATTTGTTAATGTCCGGTTGTAGAAAACCTGAAGTTTACCTTAATTAAGATACATCAACCGCGTTTGTTACCGTGATGGTCTCTTTCCGGCGGAGTCCGGGAAGTGAACACGGTGTTGGAGTTATGCTTGACGTAGGTTGTTTTAGGATCACTTCTTGATCATAGTTTCTCGACCATGCTTTGCCTTCTCTTCTCGCTCTCATTTGCGTATGTTAGCCACCATATATGCTAGTCGCTTGCTGCAGCTCCACCTCATACCTTTACCACCTATAAGCTTAAATAGTCTTGATCGCGCGGGTGTGAGATTGCTGAGTCCCCATGACTCACAGATACTTCCACAACCAGTTTGCAGGTGTCGTTGTACCGAGCAGGTGACGCAACCAAGCTCAAGGAGGAGCTCGATGAAGATCTTGTCCTTTGTGTTGTTTCGTTCTAGTTGATCAGTAGTGGAGCCCAGTTGGGGTCGATCGGGGACCTTGTCGCATTTGGGGTTCTTCTTTTATTTTGGTTCCATAGTTGGACCTTGTTTGTATTTGGATGTTGTAATGCTTTATTCATGTAATTGTGTGAAGTGGCGATTGTAAGCCAACTATGTATCTTTTCCCTTATTGTATTACATGGGTTGTGTGAAGATTACCTCACTTGCGACATTGCTTTCAATGCGGTTATGCCTCTAAGTCGTGCTTCGACACGTGGGAGATATAGCCGCATCGAGGGCGTTACAACAGTCCCCCCCAACATCTTTTTGGAAAGGCTGTTCAAGCCATCCATAGTATGGGAAGGGGAGCTGAACAATAACAGCCCGGACCCAACCGCACTGCCCGACATCGAACATTCTGACACAATCGGAGGCTCTGCCAATGAAACAACACCTTCAGCCCATGTAATAATGGCCGTCATCGCCCCGTGGACAGAACCATTCCTTGCCTACCTTACTAGGCAAGAACTCCCTGAGGACAAAAATGAGGCACGCTGCATAGTGCGGCGATCTAAAGCCTACAAAGTCCACGAGGGAGAGCTTTATAAGAAAAGCACTACCGGAGTCCTCGAAAGGTGCATCTCCAAAGAGGAAGGGCGGAACCTCCTGGCTGAAATTCATGCCGGACTCGGTGGTCATCATGCTGCAGCTCGGTCCCTTGTAAGCAAGGGCTTCCGTACAGGCTTTTATTGGCCGATGGCCCGGGCAGATGCCCAGGACTTAGTCCAATGATGCGTCGGTTGCCAGCTCTTTGCAAACCAAAGCCATATGCCACCCACCGCCCTCCAAACTATCCCCATTACTTGGCCCTTCGTGGTCTGGGGGCTTGACATGGTTAGACCCCTTAAAGGAGGAACCCACAAGCAAAAATACTTACTGGTCATGGAGGATAAGTTCACCAAATGGATAGAAGCCAAGCCTGCTAAGACGGACGAATCCGGACCAGTGATAGACTTTATATCCGGGGTTGTACACCGTTACGGCGTCCCCCACAGCATCATCACTAATAATGGCACGAATTTTACGGCCGACGAGGTAAAACTCTGGTGCAAAAACATGGCATCAAGCTCGATTATGCTTCTGTATATCACCCACAAACTAACGGCCAGGTCGAACGTGCAAATGGTCTTATCATGAGCGGCATTAAACCCAGATTAGTGTGGTCCCTCAAGGAATCTAACACGCACTGGGTAGAGGAACTCGACTCCGTACTCTGGGGGCTGCGGACCACGCCGAATCGCACCACCGGATACACACCATTCTTTATGGTGTACGGCGCAGAGGCAGTTTTGCCTTGCGACATAATTCATGACTCACCTTGAGTGCGCATGTACGAAGAAAGAGAAGCCGAGCTCGATTGGTAGGGTAGTTTGGACGCATTGGAGGAGGAGCGTGACGTGGCAAAAGCCCGTTCCGCATTCTATCAATAGCAGGCTCGAAGATACCAAAGCAGAGAAGTACGGGCCAAAAATTATAACGTTGGTGAATTAGTTCTACGCCTGCCGGACAAGAAAAAGGACAAACTCAAGCCCAAGTGGGAAGGTCCCTTCATAATTGACCAAGTCCTGACTGGTGGAGCATACCGCCTGCGAGATGCATCAGATAACCGACTCGAGCCGAACCCATGGAACGCAGCCCGTTACCGAAGATTCTATGCCTAGCGCCGGACTCTGTGTTCGTCTCCTTCCTCTGTCCATTTTTATATACTGTCTGTCTTATATTTCTCTCCTTCTCCCCTCCCTTTCTCTTATAGCCTTTAAAGGCGCATCAAATTACGTGCTATTCGCACTCATTAAACCCGGGGGCTTCTTTTAACAGAAGCTTATTTATACGGGCTTCATGCCCAACACATGTGTTACACTTCCGCATGTACCTTTTATTTCACCATTATATGCATCGATATGACTTAAGTTTTGGCCAAGCTGGGTTGCCTAGCTCCTGTGCTTACCCCTACGTTCCCGATTGTTGGGCTAGGCGGTAAAGGGAGCACATCTGCGATTGTTACTGCCGGATAAGCCGGATGTGTACCTCAGAATGGGTGAAGCCGAAAGCTAGCGTTCTTAAGGGAATATTCGGTCGGTGACCTAAAAGATGATCTTCTCACTTATTTATTTACACGCCCCCAGATGCTTTTTCCTGCGTCTTTTTCACAGAATGGACATGCACTTTATGGCATGCCTCCCGGGGAAAGGAACCCCTAACGGAACTATTCTCCCTGGAAGATGTTTCTTACTAACCATGTAATATAACATAACTAGTCGGGCACTTGTCTGTTCACGCACTAATGACCCCTATGCCTGGTCTCCATGCATTCCCCGGTTCTTATATAACCGCATGGGAATTCGGACACACTCCGGACCATCAGGTCCCAAGGCTGAAGCGAAAAGGTTGGCCTTGACAAACGATCTACAATCCGGCTAGAAGGCATTATAAATGTCAATTCAATTACATAGTCATTCTGACTGATTGTATTCCTCTTCAATACCATCTAACAGGCTGTCTAATTTACAGTCCTACTGGGAATACTTTGCGGCCAATTCTACTTGGCCATATACTAAGCTTACAGGGATCTCCTTCCCATCGGGCCCCATAGGACCGACCTCGGCCATGTGGTTGGGGTCAGCCTTTGTGTACCGCATCTTCACCATGGCCCAGGCCTCCCTAGCGCCTTGACGGCAGGCCGATATCTTCCACAATCGGAAGCGCCGCCGTGCTCCCTTTAGCTTCTCCGCAAGCTCTCCAAGACCTTCGGGCATGGAGATGGATGGACACAAGGCCTGGGCGACGCCTTGCATCGCCTGCCGAACTCGCTCGAGCAGTTGCGAGAGCTCGGGAAGAAGGTCACCCGTAGAACTGGGCATCTCCTCTGCAGGACGACCTGTTAGCACACCTACAGACATTACTCTGTTAGTCGACTTCCCTGCTGAACTCTTATTTTCAAAGAGTTCGTTCAAGCACTTACTAAATATGCCGCGCCGAAGCCGCAGATTCTCCTTAACGGAGTCTAACAGCTGAGCACGAACATCTTTCAGTTCGACGCCCAGCTTGGTGTTGGCATCTTGGAGATTGTTCTTCTCCCGCCTCACCTTTGTCAGCACCTTCTCACCAGCCTTCAGCTGGCGTAGGAGTTGTTGCCTTTCCGGATCCAATCCGTCACCATCTGCAAATTTCATTTGTCAGATTCGCACCCATGCCGCGCTTCACAAAATACTTATCTTTCGAAGTGTATATTACCAGAGGGGGTCTCCTTGGGCTCCCCTGCCGCGGCTAGTGCGGCCTCAAGTTGGGCTTTGCACTCTTCCAGCTCCTGGGACAGTAGGGAATTCTTTTCTGCTAGAACCTGCATAACAAATGATCCTTAAATCAGTTATTCTAACTGTTTCAAGTCTCGGGGGCTACTGGTATATATATAATTACCAAAATTTTCTTACCCGTATGTCTTTTACATATTGCTCCGTGGCTCTGGTTAGACCATTTTGAGCGGCACGGAGGTACGCATCTCCCGAATTGAAGGCATCCAATGCCTCTGGGGAGAAACAAGCGTCGCGAAGAATTGTCCGTCGACGCCTGTGGTTCATGGCACTCTCCACCTCAGAATTGGTGGCAGACAGCCTGTCCACATCCTCTGTCGGAGGAGCGTCCGGTGCACGCCTTGTGTTCGCCTCCATCTCCGGACCAGGCTTTGGAGCTTGGCTGGTGGAGGCGCGATTGGCAGCCTCTCCGGATAGTCCGGCGAGGTCTCTTTGTCCTGAAGAGAGCACGCGTGTTAATATGCCTTGAAGGTATAACACCTGGGATAAGGGGTCGCGCCATACCTTTGCGCTGACGCCTTGGTCCGGACTGCACTTCTTTTCTGCCCACGGGGCCCTGCGGCCCCTCGTTGGCTTGGCACCGCAGGTTCGGCCTCCCGTCTCACCGGGATTAGCCCTGGGTAATCGGCCGTAATGGCCACCAAGGCGTTGTCCTTGCTCATTTGATGGTACACTCCATCAATCAGCTCCACAGATAAGTCCAGATCCTCTTGGGAGACCGGGTCGAGGGACCGTCCTGGATCCTCGGGCTGTGGAGGAGCGCTGTTTATTTCTTTAACAGCCTGGCGCAGTTCCTGCGTTGAAGTCGTTAGACTAAATATTTAACAATGGGAATATAAAACAGATGGGCAAGTGAATGTGACTGCTTACCCAGCTTGGGGGATTGTACATAGAAAATCCACCCTGTGGGTCGACACGGAGAAATTCCTCCTCTTCTCCCTTATACAAAGCGGACAAGGTCTTTGTTAGAGCCGCAGCCGAATCCGGCCCTTTACGGCCGTAGCGGGTGGCGTCGTCCTCCCCGTTGAAGTCCCACATGGGGTGGCCTCTATACTGTAGCGGCTGCACCCCTCGCATGATGCATGCGGCCATGAGCCCGATCATGTCAGTCTGGAATGAGCTAACAATCTTATCCGGCCGATCAAGTAAAGAATGTCCTTGTCACTTTCCCTCTGAGGGCTCCATGGACGCCAACTTAGGTGCTTCTTCAGTGGAGCACTGTCGAACTCAGGGAGGCCGATCCGGACAGGATTCGGCAGCGGGACGTCCTCTATATAAAACCATTCCGAAGGCCTGTCCTCAGACGCCTTCTTTGGGGTTCCGGACAGGTATCCGGTCCCGGCGATGCGCCACACTTCGGCTCCACCCACTTGATATATTGACCCCTTCTGAGAATGGGGCACCAGGCAGAATAGCTCTTTCCACAGCCCGAAATGAGCCTCAACGCCCAAAAACAGCTCACAGAGGGCTACGAAGCCCGCGATATGCAATATGGAGTGTGATGCCCGGATAATTAAAATATATTAAATAAATAAATAAATAAATAAATAATAACTAAAATAATTAAAATATTAATTAATTAATTAATTAAGTAATTGGGTTTGTTTATTCTTAGACTATTGATTATTGAATCACCATTCTGACATTGGTCGTGCAATCCGGCCCATATTTCGGGTGCACCTTTCAACCAATGTTTAATTGGGTTTGTTTCCTCGAGCATACCTCATTGTATCATTTGATCTGACAATGATCATCTCCTTGTTCACTTAATCGTGGGGATCCATGTTTTCGAAATCTCCATGAATTGTCGCTGAGTTCATCAACCACCCCTTCTTCCTCTCCTTGGTTAAATGGTGAACTCAAGAATCTTATGACGACTTCTCGTCAATTCGTGTCGCACCTTTTTATCTCAGGACCATGAGTCTGAGGTATCATGACACCAATCGGATCTGAATCTCGGTCAGATATGATGGTTGGGACAGCTTTCCAGGAGTTATGTTGTTGGTCCTTGATGACCCTGTAATATGATGTCATGCCTAGCACCCCCCTGGCTGGAGGACCTATCACGATAATTTCTTTAGCAAGGATAACCATTCCTCCTAGAGGAAATTGTAGGACTTATTTTATAAGTTACTCCTGATGGATCATTTGTGTATCCAAAGTCTGGCCCTTGATTGAAACACCATATCATTGCTACCTGAAGCATGTCTGTGTTACTCCGATTTTCAATAAGAGCATTTGAAGCACAATGCTAAATTCTCTTTATCAATTATCCAAACACCGCTGTATGGGTAATGGCATGAAATTTCTCTCCCCTTTCCTAAAGGGTTTTCTATGTTATATCCCGTCATGAATATCATGCTCTGCTTATCCTTGGGAAGGATATACCCCTGAATTATGTGTTTAAATTTCCCTTCCATTGTTCTGTTTAACCTGATGATCACATTTTACTTTCCATTGGTTTGTTTGACCTTTCTTGTGATCTATATAATCTAAGCAGTAATAATTCACTGCTTATGTAAACACCTCGGTGTACAACTCTGCTAGTGAGACCCTGTTTCTATTGTTGATGACATTTCGGTATCCGCCGATGGATGAGAACTTTGCCTCTTGGCCCGCCTCGTTTCAACGAGCAGGAAAATGGTTCTCTTCGTCCCTCGCCCTTGGAACCAACGTTGTTGCCAACATAGCTGGCAAGCTATTCACTGACATGCCTCCCTGTCGCGGCTGTGCAAGATGTCACCACCCTTCCTACTTTCAACCCACATGGTGGGCCCATAACCCACAGGTCCACTGGATTGAAACCTGACTCTCCTGCACCCCCATGTTCCCAAGGTCGTTCCTCGCGTGTGGCCTCGTATGTAATTCACGAGCCATCTTCCGAGGGATCATCAAATCTATTACCGGACACAATACTTATTCCCGATCGCTTTGAGCCCCTTTCACGCCCTGTTTCAGGCATCGAACGGTTGCCTGCTCGCTCGAAACTTCCCATGAAACCTCATTACCTTGCTCTCGATATTTTCTTAAGTTTCAATTCAAAAGTTACGTTCTGCCACCTTCCCCGGTGTTATCGACCAGATAGTCAACCTTGTAGCGGTTCATTCTCCTGGAATACACCCCTTATTCTTTCGTAAGTACGATGGAGACCCCGAAGGAAGGATGACGACTTCATCATGATGACCTGAAGCAGAAAAATGAAGACATCAACGTAATGGATTGATCTCTTCGAGAAGAGCAAGCCAGGATGAAAAGACCCGCTAGATTCGTTACCAAACCTTCCCCCCTTTCACTACCTCTTAAATCTCGGGACGAGATTTCTTGTAGTGGAGGAGAATTGTGACGCCCGGATAATTAAGCTACAGTGGTCCCACGCTAATGGTGCCACGTCACCACGGTTACTGCTGCTAGTCTATTGTTAGATCAAAACCGGTCCAAAATTCAAATTCAAAGTTTGGTAAATAATAAAGATTTTCAAACATTAAAATGAAAATGTTCGGGTTGTACTAAATATTACATAGATAAATATGGTATAGTAAACACATTTTTATAAAATGTCTAAGTAATTTAAAATGAGTTAAAACAGAAAAGAAAATAATTAAAAAAAAGAAAATACAAAAGAGAAACCCCCACCCGTTGGGCCAACCGGCCCAGCTGGCCACTAGGCCGGCCAGGCCGGCCCACCCCGCACCCCCATATGCCTCCCCCCCACTCCCCACTCGGTCCAGCCCGCATCCCCCACCGACA
>NC_041382.1:117372261-117456069 GCF_002162155.2 Triticum dicoccoides
CCCGCCCCTCTCCGTCGACGCCCCGGCTCCGGCCGCTGCGGCCGGCGTCTTCCCTGGCCGGCACCCTGCTGCACTGGGTCAGGGGCTCGTCCGCTAAGGGGCGCCCCGTAGCCCCTTGCACCCGTGCGCCCATGCGCCCACACCCATTAAGGCCCCCTGTGGGCCAATGACAGTGGGGGCCCGCCCTGGAACGTTTTAGAAAAAAATATATATTAAATAAATAAATAAATAAATAATAACTAAAATAATTAAAATATTAATTAATTAATTAATTAAGTAATTAATTAAGTTAATTAATCTTGATTAGATTAACCTAATCACTAATTAAATTAACTAATCTGTAATTAACCTAAACAGAGAATGACAGGTGGCTCCCACTGGACCCACACGTCAGGTTGACCAGGTCAATGGTCAACGTTGACTGCTGACATCACTCTGATGTCATGCTGACGTCATCATTTACTATTCTGGATAATGTTGGATTAAATAATTAATTGAATTCCAGAAATTAATAAAATCTTTAGAAAATCATATCTTTTAATTCCGTAACCCGGATTAAAATATTTTCAACATGAAAGTTGCTCAAAACGACGAGACGAACCCGGATACACAGCCCGTTCGTCCACCACACACCCCTAACATATCAAACCCGCAACTTTCCCCCTCCGGTTCATCTGTCAGAAAACACGAAACACCGGGAATACTTTCCCGGATGTTTCCCCCCTTAACCGGTACCACCTCATACCACGTTAGGGCACGCCTAGCATCGTTACTTGTCTTGTCATGCATCGATATGCATCTGTTTACATGGTATTCATTGTTTCTTCCCCCTCTTCTCTCCGGTAGACTACGAGACCGACGCTGCTGCTGCCCAGTTCGACTACGGAGTTGACGACCCCTCTCTCTTGCCAGAGCAACCAGGCAAGCCCCCCTCCTTGATCAGCAGATATCGCCTATTCTACTCTATACTGCTTGCATTAGAGTAGTGTAGCATGTTACTGCTTTTTGTTATACCTATCCTGATGCATAGCCTGTCCTTGTTACTACTGTTGTTACCTTTACCTGCAATCCTATATGCTTAGTATAGGATGCTAGTATTTTCATCTGTGGCCCTACATTCTTGTCCGTCTGCTGTGCTATACTATCGGGCCGTGATCACTCGGGAGGTGATCACGGGTATATACTATATACGTTATACATGATACATGTGGTGACCAAAGACGGGTCGGCTGGTGGAGCACCCGCGAGTGGATCTTTGTGGCGGAGCGACAGGGCAGGTTGAGACCGCCTAGGAGAGAGGTGGGCCTGGCCCTGTTCGGCGTTCGCGGATATTTAACACGCTTAACGAGATCTTGGTATTTGATCTGAGTTGGGTACGAGCCTATACGCACTAACCAACTACGTGGGAAAGATATGGGCACTCGGCGTCGTGGTATCAGCCGAAGCACTTCGTGACGTCAGCGACTGAGCGGCGCGCGCCGAATTGGACTGGAACGCCACTAGGCTAGGTCTGCTTTCGGCCGCCCTCGCAACATGCAGGTGTGTTCAGGGTGATGGGCCCAGACCCCTGGGCGCCTAGGTTTAGACCGGCGTGCTGACCTCTCTGTTGAGCCTAGGTGGGGCTGCGACGTGTTGATCTTCCGCGGTCGGGCATGACCCAGGGAAGTGTGTCCGGCCAAATGGGATCAAGCGTGTCGGGTAAGTTGGTGCACCCCTGCAGGGAAGTTAATCTATTCGAATAGTCGTGATCTTCGGTAACAGGACGACTTGGAGTTGTACCTTGACCTTATGACAACTAGAATTGGATACTTAATAAAACACACCCTTCCAAGTTCCACAGACAACCCGGTGATCGCTTTTCCACAGGGCGACGAGGGGAGGACCGCCGGGTAGGATTATGCTATGCGATGCGACTGGAGATGCTACTTGGAGATGCTACTTTGAGGACTTCAATCTACTCTCTTCTACATGCTGCAAGACGGAGGCTGCCAGAAGCGTAGTCTTCGACAGGATTAGCTATCCTCCTTTTATTCTGGCATTCTGCAGTTCAGTCCACCGATATGGCCCTTTACACATATACCCATGCATATGTAGTGTAGCTCCTTGCTTGCGAGTACTTTGGATGAGTACTCATGGTTGCTTTTCTCCCTCTTTTCCCCTTTCCCTTCTACCTGGTTGTCGCAACCAGATGCTGGAGCCCTGGAGCCAGACGCCACCGTCAACGATGATTCCTACTACACTGGAGGTGCCTACTACTACGTGCAGGCTGTTGACGACGACCATGAGTAGTTTAGGAGGATCCCAGGCAGGAGGCCTGCGCCTCTTTCGATCTGTATCCCAGTTTGTGCTAGACTTCTTAAGGCAAACTTGTTTAACTTATGTCTGTACTCAGATATTGTTGCTTCCGCTGACTCGTCTATGATCGAGCACTTGTATTCGAGCCCTCGAGGCCCCTGGCTTGTATTATGATGCTTGTATGACTTATTTTATTTGTAGAGTTGTGTTGTGATATCTTCCCGTGAGTCCTCGATCTTGATCGTACACGTTTGCGTGTATGATTAGTGTATGATTAAGTGGGGGCATCACATGGAGGCAGGCGTAAGATTATGTAGCTGGAGGCCGTAGAACTCCAGGAGCCCCCGGAGAAACGGATGGATTGGAAATTCGAGCCCTCTTATTAAATAAGGGACAAGGCATACCCGCTCTCCTTTGGAGGGATTAGGGGCACTCTCCGCTTGCTCTCCGCCATTATAGATGGCAAGACCGGCTCGAACCGGGACCATATAGGCCGGGGGGAGAAATCCCTTGGTCTGGAGCGTCACTAGCTCGCTATGCGGGATGGAGCATCTCTCCCAATATCCAGGCTTAGGGCTGGAAGGGCGAGAGGAGGAGTTGCGACGGCTAGCCATGATGGAATGGACCTTTGTCAGATACGCTCTGATGAACACTCGTGAAGGTAAGAAGGTGTGGTTTGGATCTAAATCCTCGGCCCTTTAAATGGGCGGCTCATTTACGCGGCTAGGGGTGTGAATGTAAAAACACCCTGACCTCTCATATTCGTTTGACACGTGGGAAACGGCCATTACTGGGCGTAGAAGCCAAGGAGCGCAGCATTTACAAGAAACCGGACTTTATTCAACAGGTACACGGAATTTGGAGGAGAACCCCCCTTGCAATGCCGAAGACAATCTGCGTGCCGGACTCATCGTCATTGAAGCCTGGTTCGGGGGCTACTGAGGGAGTCCTGGATTAGGGGGTGTTCGGATAGCCGGACTATACCTTCAGCCGGACTCCTGGACTATGAAGATACAAGATTGAAGACTCCGTCCGTGTCCGGAAGGGACTTTCCTTGGCGTGGAAGGCAAGCTTGGCGATACGGATGTTCAGATCTCCTACCATTGTAACCGACTCTATGTAATCCTAACCCTCTCCGGTGTCTATATAAATCGGAGGGTTTTAGTCCGTAGGACAACATACACATCAACAATCATACCGTAGGCTAGCTTCTAGGGTTTAGCCTCTCTGATCTCGTGGTAGATCAACTCTTGTAATACCCATATCATCAATATTAATCAAGCAGGACGTTGGGTTTTACCTCCATCGAGAGGGCCCGAACCTGGGTAAAACTTCGTGTCCCCTGCCTCCTGTTACCATCCGGCCTAGACGCACAGTTCGGCCCCCCTACCCGAGATCCGCCGGTTTTGACACCGACAATGACCACGACCAAATAACTACACTAGCGGGTTAACATCAGAAGTGCCGATGAGGCCTCACCCTCGACAGTCGATAGTAACCCAGTAGTGTCGAGCAACTAAGGGGAAGTGATGTGCGGTGTCGGGGCCTGGTCTTCGATCCCGTTGATCGGGTCTTCGATGATGAAGCAGGGGCGACAAGGACAAGGTGGGGGTCATTGGTGGATCACTAACCGACCTATACTAAGCAGTTTAGGATAAGCAGGTAGGTAACAATGAGCAGGTTACAAAAGCAGGCTATGCATCAGAATAGCAGCAATAACAGTAGCAAAATCTAATGCAAGTATGAGAGAATGGAATGGGCGATACCGGGATGATCAAAGGGGGGCTTGCCTGGTTGCTGTGGTAAGGAGGGGTCGTCATCGACGTAGTCGATCACAGGGGCGACATCGGTCTCAGGGTCTACCAGAGAGAAGAGGGGGGAGAAACAATAAATATAAAGCAAACACAACATCACAAAGCATAACATGGCAATATGATGTGCCGGGTGTGACCTAATGTATGGCTACACGATATAGATGAAGGGGGAATTCAACCGGGAAGGTATTCCCTGTTCCAGACCTGTGTCAGACAGATGACCGGAGGGGGAATGTTCCATGTTCAGCATGCTAGGGGCATGTGACAGATGAACGGACCGCATATTTGGGTTCGTTGGATTTTTCTGAGCAACTTTCATGTATAAAACTTTTTCATCCGAGTTACAGATTATTTTATATGCTTTTTCAAAGTTTTAAACAGTTATTTGGAATTTCCTGAAAATTGGCGAAGTCTGAGAATCGCTCAATTTTAACACCACTTAGCTGTTTCCCAAAGGCTATAACTGTAGTTCTGTACATCCTATGGCTTAGTGGCCTTTACCAATTTTTATTATCTTCCTGAGATCTACATGACAATATCATTGACATTCATGTTAGAGTTCAGTTGCTTGATCGAAACTGCGTTTTGAAAGTGCCACTTGAAGTTAAATTCAGAAACTGCTAAAATATATGAACATAGGATTTTGTGATTTTCATAGGATTTAATCCTTACATCTTTTGAATTTGGCCCAATGGGATGTTTTGAACCTTGTCAAGTGTACTTTCTGCCTGTATTATTTTTACTCATGTTAACCGTCGTTTAGTCGCTGTTTAGGGACTACTCAAAGGGTTAGACAACGTAGGAGTAGCAAAGCTAGCTACTGCTAGAGTAACATTCAGTTACTGTAGCAGAGCAGCATAGGAGCAACGGCAGAGGGGCGTGGCCACACTCTACACAGACACACACACACACACACACACACACACACCACGCATGCACACACAGCATACACACACACACGCTGCACACACCCACAGCCGCTCGGCGGCCGGCAGCGATGCACGGCGAGCAACGGCGTCGGCGAGCAGTGGCGCAGACGGGTAGCGGTGGCACCTAGCGGCAGCAGCAGTACACGAGCAGCAGCGGCAAGAGCAGTGGCAGCAAGCGGCCGGGGCAGCAGGTGCGCGCGGGCAGGCGCGGGAGTCTGCAGGACGCGGGGCAAAGCATCGGATGGATGCTCGTGTGTGCCGCGAGCAGGAATGGACGTACACGCGCGCTGGCGTGCTCGGGGCGCGGGCAGCTGTGAGGGCGCGGCCAGGGAACATCAGGAGCAGCAGTGAAAAGGCAGTAGGAGCGGTGGCTCAAGCACGCACGTACGCGTACGCGTACGCGGGAGCTCGGACGAGTTCGGAATCGGCGGCTACGGCAACGAATCCAGGCGGGAATTACGAAAGGGGATTTGGGGGAGGAGCTCATAGTGAGCCTGTAGGGGTGCATAGCGGACTCGGGGGAGGCTCGGAGGCGACGAATTCCGGCAATGGCGTCGGCGGTGCAGAGAAGGGGAACGACTCGATCCGGTCGAAGCAGAGGCAGTCGGCTCACGTTCTTCAGCGTAGAGGAAGCAGCGGAGGCGGGAGGAGCTCCTGGTGCAGTCGTAGGGGACGGGGAGGGAAGTGGCCATGGGATCGACGAGGGCATGGCGATGACGGCGTTGGGCACGTCCAGAACAGGACGAGGGAGTAAGGAGAGGGGCGAATGGAGGTTAGGGTTTGCAGGGGGTCGACGGCGACCTAATAGGCGTCGGGGAGCGGCGGATGGCTGCCGCGTGGAGGATCCGGCCATGGATGCGCGGGCAACAGCCACGGCGCCATGGATGAATAGGGATTGAAGATAATGGTGAGATGGGCTGGGCTGGGTACTGCTCATGGTGGGTCAAAGTGTACAGGAGACGCATTTAGTTTTTATTCCTTTTCTGCCTGTTACTTTTTTTTTATTTCTGTTGCATTTTAAAAGATAACAAAACATTTATTTTGCCCATGATATTTGGCAAATAAATCAAAGGCAATATCATGGAGTGGATGGCAACGTTTGGGGACATTTGGAGATATTTAAACATTTTTAGAAAAAGAAAAGGTCAAGTAAATTGCTGTTGATCCACTTAAATATTTCCCAGGGCCATTTTGAGAATTCAAAAGAGGCTGATTCCAACATGAAAATGGTCAGGGGAATTTATAGGACAATGTGAACATTTTTGTCTTACTGTTTGAAGAAATAAATATTTGACTTGCATTTTAAATTTGAAATTGAGGTTGAAGTATTCTTAATTATTTTTCTTAGGGCATGATGATGATGACTTGGCATCATTAGTGTGAAGTTACTGTAGCATGATTCTCGGAGTGTTACATGGCCTTACAAGTGGGACCGCAGTTGAGGAAACCGACTATCGGCAAACCCCCACCTCGCCCTCCGCGCGATGGGTGAGTTAGAGAAACGACGAGGTTGAAGAGATAGTTGTAGCATGGACTCCAAGAAATATGGTGTCAGATGGAAGTCGTGCTGGTGGCGTGTGCCGTACTCCTGGACGTGAATGCTTGTTCTGGCCCATGCCACCATACTAGTACTCCAAGTAGTAGTATATAATAGTAGTAGTATCGAGGATTTGAGGTGCTGGTTACGTACGGCGAACACATTAACATATGGCCCACCTCACATTATGGCCAAATTTCCCGGAGTCTATGCTAGGTTAAAAAGTGTTCTTTATGAGGGTGGGTGGCTGGTCTCAAGTTTAAAACTTGTTGTATTACGTCCGTAGACGTAGGGATAGTGCATCATGTGAAGCTAGTACAAATAGTGTACTATTGTTGATTAGCCTCATCTAATAACCTGTTTCAATGGATGTACAATTATGTATTCGTAAAATAGTTTTTTTCCTCGTCGCAACACCCACTCAGAGAAGCGACTCGAAAGTCATTCATAAATTTAGTAAGTTTATCACAGGCATATCATTTTATTACATACAACAGGTCATTAACCCACAACGACAACGAGGATACATTATAAGTACTAAAGTTTTAATCACACAACAAATAACAAGCAATGAAATGAACTTCAACTCAAACAATCCTCGATGTTGGGAACACTTGCTTTGAACCACAAGTGATTCTCTGGGAAGGGCTAGCTACTGTCAATCTCGAGACCAACGCATGACTGATCATCCAGGCTGAAGCGGCAAACTATATCACGACCAGGGTAGGGAACCACTGCAATGTCTGAGGTATAGATACAATTGCTTCTCATAAATGGTAGTAACATTGTGTCAACAGTAGTTGTATCGCCTTTCACCATCATTGGATAGTTTTGTCCGAGGAAGAGCGAGTTTTCTCCAAGACTATCAATACTATACCAGGGAGAAGGTGTTGGCGCTAACACACTAGTATCCATCCCGAATACCATGCAACGGGTGTTGGAATAGGTCCGGAGAGTGCGACCATGGGAGACAACACCTACTTCCTTAATAGTAACATCAGCAGTGGGCTGTATATAGACAAGAAGGGGAGATCCATCGGAATAAGTTGCCAGGCGCCACTGAGTATATGGGCACTCCTCATCCTCATGTTCGTGATCATCACTATCATCATCTCCCCCTTGGTTATAAATTATTTCAAGTATAGGTGGTGGAATGTTCATAGGACCTTGAAAATACAAGAAGAAGGTTAATTAGTAAAGGGAAACTTGCTAACTCGCATGCATGTGAATGAAACAATTATAATTACGGTGGAAGACAAACGTACCGAAACTACGAGGATCCCATGCAGAAATGGTGCCACGAGTGGTGGCAACAAACACAAGATCCTTGTATTCAATTGCATCATAGTATACTTCCGTGTATAGAAATTGATTTTGAGCAATATCCATCCAGTCGAACCACGAAGGACGACAACAAGCTTGCCTAAGTTCCTGTAGTGCCAAGAGCGGTTGGGAACTCGACAAATTGCTATCTTCCGTAGAAGATAGTCACCATGACCGTATTTGAATGTGCGTATGTGCGTAGAATACCAGTGTGCTCAACCTCTGGGGCAGTCTGAGATTTTTGGAAGTCAAACCCGGTGACGAGTGTACACATTCACAAGTTCCCACTCGCAGTTGTACCCAATATAAACAACCCAATCTCCATTTGCGCCTGCCCAAGCCTTCCCCTCAAGCGATGGCATATTAACACCATACGTATCATTATCAAGCGACATCAACTTGCACAAGGCGAGGCTTCCCTCGTCCCCACGCCAGTCAGCTGGGTCACGACAAAGAAGATAGGGGAGATCAAACTGCTCCTGGACCCTTGGGTTCCTTGTAATGATGTTATTAGTTGAGTCAAGAATGGTCTTGAACGAACTTGCCATGCTAGCCGAGGCGATGACGTCGCACCGATCAATGAGTTCCTCCACCACGTCATCTTTCAGATCGGGGCAAGAATAACATAATCGTTTCCGGCCTGTTCCCTCTATGGAGAATACGATCGAAAAATGGCAGAAGGAAAGGGTGAAGGCAAATGGAGGAGGGAGGAAGAGTGTGCGACAACATTTCCAAATTGAGAGGGGAAGGCGAAGAGTCGGTGAACGGTTGCCAATTTGCCACGGTTCCCGAAGAGGTGCCCCGGCCTACACGTCCGTTCGAAAATTGTACAAAAGGACTCGCCGTTGTCTCACTGCCATGTTCGAACAGGACCAAATGTCAACGAAACATGGTATGTAATTTCTCGTACAAAATGCGATCTGGCTGCGTTGGCCCGAGGTGCCGCATTAGTTATCGACCTTTATTTTTTTAACATACAATCTGAGTGGATAGCTCCTGTGGTAATCACATGTGAGCGGATATATAGGTGGGGTAGGTGGGCAGGCGACAATAATCTAAGTGCTAAAAGAGTTGATCCAATGCTTGGTTTTGTTTGGATTTTCCAACTATGACCATTGGATAGAGTGAATCAATGGCTTACGTACAAAGTTATTCTCATACTATAGAATGGTATAGGAACGTGAAATTTGGTTGATTTTATATTGCTGAATAATATAAAATATTATGAGTGCAAACGCTCCACTGCAAGGTTTGTCGCTCCTTCTCGGTCGTCGGGAATCTATGTTCTTCCACTCTTTCATTTAAGACATGAGCTTTGTTCTTCCTTTTGTCGACACGCAGGACATATATATGCCTCCATTTTAAAAATCATACTATATGCCTCCATGACACGCAGGACATCTAGCATCAAGGTGGCATGTCATGCAAGAAAATGGAGATATGCAGTGCGTAAGTGAGCCGTGCACTTCGATGGCACCTAGTACTACACAATATTTTTTCTCCTGGATGGCACATGAATAGTGTACGTACTCAATGATAGAGCACATGTTGGTAGCCATGGACATGGTCGACCCTTTTTGAAGAGAGTACAAATAAATACGTAACTTTGATGTGTCCCGTCAACTCACAGAACGACGAGAAGCTTGCTTACTACGCCTTCTCCCTCGCCAACGCGTGTGCGATGGTCGCAACACAAGGAGAAACTTTTGCTTACAAGCGATGGACGTGAAACAAATCATTTGGTGTCAGATTGCCAGAAGTACCACTGTAGTACCATCATTATTGTTCGACTTTCAGAAGAGGAGAAGATCCATGCGCAAGGTCACCTACTAACCTAGTACAGTACTACTATAGCCAAAGCTGGTCCACCTTTTTAGAGCATGGTTAATTAATATAGGCGGCTCTTGCAGCGACACATCATTTAGAGCAAGTACTCTCTTCATAGGAACAAAGGAAGTGAAACAAAAATTGGAGTGGATGCTAGATTGCTAATTAAAACATGATTACATAGGAAAAAATCCTATAACATTCTATCCTATGAATCAAACGACAAACGTAGGAAAATTATGAGGGGGGGGGGGTCTCTCCAACAGTGTTCCTCGGCTCGCACCTAGCATCACGGTGGTCGAACTTGGAGTCATTCATCTGGTACACGTGGCATCTCAGATCTGGACACAAGGTGATGCGACCTCTCACTTCGTCCGCCATTTGAAGCGGCGCGTCGGTGGAGGGCTAGCATACTTCAATATTAGGTTGGCTCTATGTGATGTGGCAAGTTCATATACTAACCGGATGCTGGCTATACCACTACGGGACTCACACTCCAGGAAGTGACTCGAAAACCATTCATAAATTGAGTCTATGACATGCATTTGCAAATGTACCATTCATTACATACAACAAGTCATCAACACACAACGACAACGAGGATACATGTTGGATTATAGATTATTTCCAACAAAACATTCTAGTAAATACTGAAGTTTTCATCACACAACAAATAACAAGCAATGAAATGAACTTCAACTCAACCAATCCTCGGTGTTGCAAACGATTGCTTTGAACCATAGGTGCTCTGGGAATGGCCAGCTATTGTCAATATCGAGAGCAACGCAGGACTGATCATCCAGGTTGAAGCAGCGTATATCAGGACCAGGGTAGGGAACCACCGCAATGTCCGAGGTATAGATACAGTTGCTTCTCATAAATGGTAGTAACATTGTGTCAACAACAGCTGGATCACCTCTCACCATCATTGGATAGTTTTGTCCAAGGAAGAGCGAGTTTTCTCCAAGACTATCAATACTGTACCAGGGAGAACGTGTTGGTGCTAGTACTCTAGTATCCATCCCGAATACCCTGCAAACGAGTGTTGGAATAGGTCTAGAGAGGGCGACCATGGGAGACAACACGTGCTCCCTCGGTAGTAACAATCTCATTGCACTGTATACTGACAAGAAGAGGTGATCCACCGGAATTAGTTGCTAGGCGCCAATGAGTATATAAGTTCTGCTCGTCCTCATGCTCATGATCATCACCATCGTCATCTCCCCCTTGGTTATAATTTTTTTCAAGTATAGGTGGTGGAATGTTCACAGGACCTTGGAAACACAAGAAGAAGGTTAATTAGTAAAAGGAAACTTGCTAACCCGCATGCATGTGGATGAAACAATTATAATTATGGTGGAAGACAAACGTACCAAAACTACGAGGATCCCATGAAAAAATAGTGCCACGAGTGGTGGCAGCAAACACAAGATCCTCGTATTCAGTTGCATCACAGTACTCATCCTTGTACATCAGTTGATTTTTGAGCAATATCCACGGATGAACCATGGAATCAGTAACGACGGCAATAAGCTTGTCAAAGATAGCAACAACTTCATAGTTCTCGTAATTCCAAGAGCGGTTGCGAACTTGACAAATTGCTATCTCCCGTAGATGACAACTACCATGATCGTATTTGAAGGTACGTAGATCATCTGTGTGCTCAACCTCAGGGCACTCTGAGATTTTTGGAAGTGGAATCCGCTGACGAGTGTACACATTCACAAGTTCCCACTCGCAATTGTACCCAATATAAACAACCCAATCTCCATTTGCGCCAGCCTAGGCCTTACCCTTATGCGATGGCATCTTGACATCACACGTATCATTATCAAGCGGCATCAACTCGCACAAGGCGAGGCCTCCGTCGTCCACGCCCATGCGAACAGGCTTATAGCGAAGAAGATAAGGGAGATCAAACCGCTCCTGGACCCTTGGGTTCCTTGTAATGATTTTATTAGTTGAGTCGAGAATGGTCTTGAACGAACCTGCCATGTTAGCCGAGGTGATGATGTCGCACCGATCAATGAGTTCCTCCACCATGTCATCTTTCAGATCGGGGCAAGAATAACGGGGTCGTTTCTGGATTGTTCCCTCCATGGAGAAGACGATCGAACAATGGTAGAAGGAAGGGTGAAGGCAAATCGAGGAGGGAGGAAGAGCGTGCGATAGCAGTTCCAAATCAAGATGGGAAGGCGAAGAGGCGGTGGACGGTTGCCACGGTACACGAAGAGGCGCCCCGGCCTACATAGATGTCCATTCGGAAATTGTACAAAAAGACTCACCGTCGTCTCACTGACATGTTGGAATGGGACCACATGTTAATGAAACATGGTGTGTCATTTCTCGTGCAAAATGCGATCAGGCCGCGTTGGCCTGAAGTGCCCCATTATTTCTCGACTTTGTTTTTTTAATGGCGTGCCATACAGTTTTGAAGCATGACTAACTGGTGCTGTATGCAGAGAAAATATAAACTACTCTACCACTACTCCACCTCTAGTACTAGTAGTATAAAAAGATATACAGGCTGGAGCTTCAGCACTTTCTTGCTAAGGGCTACCCACTTGCTTCTCACACTATCACCCTCTCTCCAGATCTAAAAAAGACAGTCTCTCTCTCCCTCCTCACAGGTGGTCACAGATCCGTCGGGGAAGAAAAGGACGTGCAGCGTTGGTGCACTCCTCGTCGGCGAGCGAGGTCACGCACTAACGACAAGGCCGTCCTCTCAGACCTAGCGCCCGCGCGGGATGGCCTCTGTCCCCAAGCTCGCTGTCGTAGTGTGTGCGGAGGACGACGACCATGAGCGAAGCCACTTCCCGCCGACCCTCAGGTATGCTACCTATTTTCGAACCATACCCTTGTTCTATTGCCCCATCTGCCACGTCGCTGGATGTGGATCTTTTTCCACTCCACCATCTTCCCAATTTGCTATCCTCTGCTCAGCTGGTCAGGCAGACGAAAACCTTAATTTGCACTATTAAAGGAAACCCTACTTCATGCAGACTAATCCATGTCTGGGTTGAATAAGGAAAGGAAGGGAGACTGTACTGTCCAAGAGAGTAGGCATCAAACCCGCATCTAGGTTGAAAAGGGGAAAATCAGTAGCTAAGGAACGAGTCTCGTGTCTCTTGGTTGAAGAAGTATAGAAAGGCATGACAACACAATAGAGAATGATCAGGTCGATCGGTTTGTTGTTCTCACATAGGAAAAAAGTGGCTAAAGAGAACAAAAATGGGACGTAATCCAGATATGTTGCCTGGATATTTGTTGCTCTAGGAAACCATACCTCCCTCACCACTCTATGCATCCATGGAGGTACATCGTACTGGTGCACCCACTGTCTGAATGGGCCTCCCATGCTCTTATTGCCACTTTTTTCCTGTTAGTATAACGCCAGCAGTCAAGTCAAGCAATGCTGCTGCTAAAGTGATGCCACATTGAACTAATGCCGCACTCAGTCTAATGCCACTGATAAATTTAAGCAATGCCATTTAATGTCACTGGATTATTTCAGGGTTAGCTATTGATTGTGGATGTATTAAAGATTTTTTAGCTAAGGCATTCTAATGCTATTGCACAGCCAGTATACCAATGATGAATCTTGTTACTACCTTCAGATTTTTGCACTATTAATGCTTATAGATTACATGCCTCACTTTCATGAGATAAGTCAATTTTTTTGTACAATGTCAAGACGAAAGGTCAAGAGTGGGCACCTCCTCCTTCGGCTGTTCTCTTGATTCGTTCGATCAAGTTTTTATGTTTGACCGATTATCAAGATTGGGATAGCAATTTTTAGGTCCCCTCGAGTTCGAAATGATATTTACCTTGAAGGTACATGGTTTGTAATTTTTTTATACTGTCATTAGTTAATAATGCTAGTTACCTTCAGACTTTTGTATTTGGTTTAATGCTCATGCATAGCTAGTATACCAATGATGGAACTTGTTACCTTTACATTTTGTATTGTTAATTCTTATAGAAATCTTCCAGTGCTAGAGTTTATTGAAATCTGTTCAGTAAAACCATTATATTGTACTCTACTGATGCACTAGCCACTGGATTAGTGTATATTTGTACTATTCGAATGGTGTTGCATTAGCGTATGGACATAAATAAAGTGTGGCAAGCTTTCCCAGATATGTGCTCAAGAAAACTACTACCTGTTTTTCTAAATACTAGACGTTGGGTACTTTAAATTGAACTGCGAAAACGTCTTATATTAAGGAACAGAGGGTGTAGAGTTCACTCAAATTATCCCGGTAAAGCTAGTCACACCTTTGTTAAAATTAATGTTCATTATGTTATCGGAGGAGGTCTGTATGTTTGTCTCTAATGTCTGTCGACTACATACCTGACATCATGATGTAATGTTAAGTCATTTCCTTTTGTACAATATCACTGAATTGTCAAGGCGGTGATGGCATTTTATTTTAGTTGAACTGCACAAAATACTCTTAAAAGAAGAGGAAAGGTGAGGAATGGTTCAATTTTTCAGAAAAAACTATGTATGCCTTCCTGACATCAGCAATTGTTGCGTTATTTATTCCTTCAAACAGGTGGTTAGAAATAGTCTTCCTACCCTTTCCCATTTAGAAATTGGAATGGTTATATTTGTGAGTCTATGATTCAACTAGTGCCACTTTTATAGTAATCACACTTTCAATATCTATGCAAACAGGGATGCTCGATTTTAGTGGAACTGCACAAAAAGTCCAAATGGTTCAACATTAGGAGCATGTTTTCTTCCAAACCTTTATATCCAATTGGTGGCACTATGAGCTGTTCATTACGAAGGTACATGGTTTGCTACTATCTTACGACTCTTTTTGTACTGTCATTAGATAGTAATACTAGTGGTTTGCATGTGAACTTATTGGCAGGGAGGACCTACATTGGAGGTGCGGGACAGGATTCAATGATTGGATGCTCAATTTTGCTTGTATCGATTTCACCTCTTCCATCACTGCGAACATGGATATCATTGGCCTGATGAAGAATAGGCACTATATTTCTGCTCTGAACTAGCAAATCAATTCAGTATGAAATTGTCCAGGGTAAAACATGACCATATCAAATTGTCCAGTGCAAAACACGACAGATGCTAAGTGGAAGAGATGTGTTTAAACCAAAAATACAAGGTGGGGTATATGTTTACTAGCTTCTTGATATTTGTGCAAATAGAGATGTCTGCCCGTTGCTATTTGGCAAACAAACAAAGTGACCACAATTTTGGTTGAACTGCACAAGAGAATAATATAGTTACTGCATGCAGTGCCATTTGAAAATAGACATAGAAAGATTGGATAGTCACTTCATGGACTGCAGAAAAGTAGTACTATACTATTTATTGGCCAACACTAGGTGCTTCATTGCTTTGGTCTGATTATACAATGGGCATCATTTTGCCTAAGTTAAACATTGTAGTCCGAAAATAGTCTCGCCGTGTGATCGAGAGAAGACCAAATCGTATTGCAGTGGATGTTCCTCCATCATGCGTGGTTCATTCTCATGGTTCTAGCTGTTGGTGAAACCGCTTACATTTGCAAGAGGAGTTGTAGACTTCACAAACAAATTTGTGTTTCAGTCTGTACTGAATGTTGGCCAAGAGAAGCATCCATGTTAGTACGAAGAACATATGTTCTTTCTAGATCTTTGCTTTTGGAGCTACATATTTGAATATGATCTGTGAATCATTGAGATGCATTAACATGTTGATATTATGTATGGGAATCGTACTAGTTGGTGTTGAATTTGGGCTACTAATCTGAACATATTACAATGCCAGACCTGTGAGTCTCGTGTGAACATTTCGAACAGATCGGCTCTTACTGCTGTGCACAACATGATCCTTATTTCTTTGTTCACAATGTTTACAAGTTACTAATAGTTCCTTATTTCTGTTCGCTCAGTGTTTACAAGTTACTGACCGATCACTAGCTAGCCTACTAGTGTAGTAATGCGCTCCTGGCAGTTTTAGTTGCGACGCAAGATCCAAAGTGGCAGTTTTTTGAATAAAAATGCCTACCTCTGAAGAAACTGACAAGCTACTCTGAAGAAAATGCCATGCAAATCTGAAGAAACCGCCAGCAAAAACGTTCGCAAATGCCATATCTCCCAGCTAACGTTCATCAGCTAATGCGATCGTACACATACACCATCCGACCTACTCAATCCAACACGTACACTATCCGACCTACTCGATCCTACACGGATAAATAGCAGATCACGCACGTACTACCTCCTTTCCGGTTTGCAGGGCTCAATTCAAGAAAGGACCTACTCGATCCTACACGGATAAATAGTGGCTGCATGCGTGCCCTCGGCTACGACTCGTTGCATGCTGCTTCGCGTACTGGTTGTGAGCGATTCTGAGTGGCTGCATGCAGCCGGCCGTAATTAAGGCAGCTAACTGATGCGAAAAAGATGCGCTTTAATTGTTAAGGGCCTTTTAAATCCGTGGAATCATTTTTGACAAGGAGGGAGTACCTCATCTTGATGATCCGAGTGCACTCGTTTGACCGTCATGCCGGCGTGCGACCCTGCACGGATGGGACGCACCACTGACGGGACGGGACGACACAGTCATAATTTCAGTTTTTCTAGTTTTCCACGGCAAGCTGGCGCACTAAGACATGCCTGCTTATGCATTGAATTCTGATGACCACGATGACCGTCGCGTTTCCCGCGACACGCTAGTTCGCCTACCTTCTGCCTATAATTATTGTTTCCCGGGCTTCTCTTGTGGAACCATCACCCAACTCGCCCTATCCTCATAAGCCCCACCGGCCCGTCGTCGCTCGCCACTTATCCTCACTCTCGCCACGCCCGCCATGCCCCCACCCGTCCGCGATAGGTGACGCCGGAGGCGGTCACCGCCATAACTAGTGTTCGGTTTTTCACCGGAAGGCAGACGGAGGGAGGAGGCATTCTATCGGTCTTTAGATGGCAATGCGGAGTATGAGGATTTGTTGGAGCGTGACCGCTTGGCGGAGGAGTAGCGTATTGCCGATTTGCGGTGCCAATGGTACATGGAGCAACAACGCACCGACGCTCTGAGTCGCGAGCAGAGAGCCCGCAACTGGGCCGATTATGTGGTGGCCGACGCCCGACAAATAGCCCTGGAGGATGTCGGGCACGCACACATTCGTGACGCCGAATTTTACTACAAGCTCGTCAAGCAGGTTTCCCGCTTAGAAGACGAAGCTTCGATGGACCACGCCGGCATGGAAAGGGACAACGCGCGCGAGCAACGTGCCCTATCGCACCTCTGGCAAGCCCGAGGCGAGGCGGCGGATGCCGGTGCTGGCGTTTAGCTTGTACCGCAGATGGCGGTCGGCATCGTCTAGTTAGCTAAGAGTAAGTTAGTACTTGTACACTACTAGAGTATTAGTGGGAGTAGAGAATTAACTTTATTACGATGGTTGTCAACGTGGAAGTTCAGTACTCTATATCTAGATCAGACCTGTTACTTTGCTTTGAATGTTGAACTTTCCGTTTCAATGTATGGAATGGGCTGTTATTTTTTAAATGGGTTGTATTTGTCCGCCACAGGTTTAGAGGCTGACTTGTGGGCCTACTAGGTTGATGCGTACACAATCAAGAGATGATTGTACGTGAAGAGGATGACAGAGGGGACCCACCAAGGTCATGGCAGTATGCAAGCAAGTGCCTCCTTATTTGAAGCCCATAAAAATGGCTCCTCCTAATGGATTTCTGACATCTAGGTCCCATGCCATTGTCAACTAGTCAATAAACGAGAGAATTGCACAACGAGCGGCTGACACCAGGGACCCAGCAGCTCACCGAATTATTATTTTTTGGGTTAATTTGATAAATGCCACCCCAAATCTGGTGATTCCAAGAAATGCCACTTCAATTTGCAAACTTTGAAAAATGCCATTTCATGCCATTTCCAGTGGCATTTTTCGAAGTCTGGAGTGGCGTTTTTCAAAGTTTGCAAATTGCAGTGGCAGTTTTCCAAGTTTGCAAAAATTGCAGCAGCATTTTTCAAAGTTTGAAAATTGTAGTGGCATTTTTATGAATCGCCATAGTTGTAGTGGCATTTATCTAATTTGTTTTTGAGACGGAAGTAGGGTGTCAACTGGGCTGTGCGGGGCACTCTGGCCTGTCTAGACAACCTTTTCTTTTATGTTTACCACAGACCAACCCAGTAGTATTTTTGTTCTTTCTGAAAATGGCTAGCCCAGTTTTTTTGTGATTTGTCAAGTAAGTCTCTTTGTCAGGCCTGTTGGGCTGCAAACTTTCAAGACGAGGAGACCTTCATTCGGCTGGCCAAGAAAATGGCCTATCAGTAATGAGAAATGGGCTGTACATTTTAAAACACATCAAAATGGCAATTAGTTTCAATTTTTTTTCATTTCGAGATTTTAAATTGCATTGATTCTTATGCATGGAAAATTTGTTGGATTTTATATTGACATACATTTATTTTTAAAATCAGTTTGAATGTGAGTCGAATTTCAGGATTAAAAACGGTTCGGACCGCACCAAAATATGCAAATTTTTGTATAATTTTTTAACCATGGCCACAATATGGGCTGTAATGCTAACAAAAAGAATATGGGCTCCAAAAAAACCCTTAAGAATTAGCAAATGGCCTGTAAAATATTAGAAATAATGGCAGATGGGCTATATGCTGTTTCCCACAGATTTGAGGCTTTCCTAAAAAAAGGTTGACGCACAAGCAGTGACTATTGGATGTCCATCCAACGGCCGCCGTGCTTCTTCAATCTCTGCTCTTCCTGCTCTAGCTGCTCAAACAAGTGCCGGCGGGACCGCCTGCTCCCTCCTCCCGTGGCCGGCTGTGCTGCCGCGCAAGCCTCACCGCCCCACCGTACTCCCATCGCTGGCCTAGCCATCCCTCTACTCACCCACACCTGCTGTTATTCTCCAGTGACAGCAGCCGAACCAGCCAACCCTCGTACTCGCCACCACGTGGGCAGCCGCTGCCGTATCTTCCCCGGCTCCGTGTCATTCCCTTCGTAGGCATCGCCGTCGTCCACCTCCCTGGTGCTCTCGGCACGGCGTGGTCAACGTGGTCAAGGAATGACTCCCATCGGAAGAGTAATGTACATGGAGAGGCTGACAGCTCGGTCCACGGCCGCAGCAAGGAAATGCATCCTTATTAAGCGCAAAATAATGATTCCTCCACCTGACATCAGGGACCCATTGGACGGGCCACCGTATTCCGCGAAAAAAAGTTTGCCCCCTGACTGCTGGGACCCAGCAGCTACATCTTCGCACGCAAGGAAGTGTGTCCATATTATGGACAAAAAAATGATTCGCCCCCCTGACTGCTGGGACCCACCAGCTACATCTTCGCACGCAAGGAAGTGCCTGACAGTCGGGACCCACCCGGTCGAAGCGTACGCAGAGTTGTCATTCTGGTCGCGAACGTGTACGTACATACTGGTCGATCAGTCTGTTTGTAGGCTGCAGCGATGGACTGTGGCCGTGTACGGAAGGGCACGTGTGTTAGTAGAGGCGCGCATGTTGTCGGTATCAAAATCGACGGATCTCGGGTAGGGGGTCCCGAACTGTGCGTCTAAGGTCGATGGTAATAGGAGACAGGGGACACGATGTTTACCCAGGTTCAGGCCCTCTCTACGGAGGTAATACCCTACGTCCTACTTGATTGATATCGATGAATACGAGTATTACAAGAGTTGATCTACCTCAAGATCGTAATGGCTAACCCTAGATGTCTAGCTTGTATGGCTATGATGATGGATATCTCTCTCCGGACTAAGTCCTCGGTTTATATAGACATCGGGGAGATCTAGGGTTACACAAGGTCGGTTACAAAGAAAGGAACCTACATATTCAGCCGCCAAGCTTGCCTTCCACGCCAAGGAGAGTCCCATACAGACACGGGTGCAGTCTTCGGTCTTCGCATCTTCACAACCCATCAGTCCGGCCCATGGCTAACAGGCCGAACGCCCGAGGACCCCTTAGTCCAGCACTCCCTCAATAGCCCCCAAACCAGTCTTCAATGACGAGGTCTTTGGCACATAGATTATCTTCGGCATTGCAAGGTGGGCTCCTCCACCGATGACTTCAGAGTAGTGTGTCCAGCCTTCCATTTAATGTTGTACTCCTCGCTTCTGTGCATCAACAACTTCAGTTTCCACGTGTCGAGCGAATGCGAGAGGTCAGGGTATTTTTGCATATACCACCCGACCGTACCACAAAGTTTCCTATTTAAAGAGAATAGATCACAGATCCATTTTGCACCCCGTGAAAAATCCTCAGAGCCTGCTGAGAAAAACCACCCCAACATGGCTAACGCTCCCAGCTCTTCTTCTCATCCCCACGGCTCCAAAAAGGGTGATTGGGAGAGATGTTCCGTACCCCACAGTCAGCTGGCGAAGCTGCAAACACAGGGCTTTCTCCCCCCTGTGGACTACAGGAAATATGCCCTAGAGGCAATAATAAAAAGGATTATTATTATATTTCCTTGTTCATGATAATTTTCTTTTATTCATGCTATAATTGTGTTATCCGGAAATCGTAATACATGTGTGAATACTTAGACACCAACATGTCCCTAGTAAGCCTCTAGTTGACTAGCTCGTTGATCAATAGATAGTCATGGTTTCCTGACTATGGACATTGGATGTCATTGATAATGAGATCACATCATTAGGAGAATGACGTGATGGACAAGACCCAATCCTAAACATAGCACAAGATCGTATAGTTCGTTTGCTAGAGTTTTCCAATGTCAAGTATCTTTTCCTTAGACCATGAGATCGTGTAACTCCCGGATACCGTAGGAGTGCTTTGGGTGTACCAAACGTCACAACATAACTGAGTGACTATAAAGGTATACTGCGGGTATCTCCAAAAGTGTCTGTTGGGTTGACATGGATCAAGACTGGGATTTGTCACTCCGTATGACGGAGAGGTATCACTGGGCCCACTCGATAATGCATCATCATAATGAGCTCAAAGTGACCAAGTGTCTGGTCACGGGATCATGCATTACGGTACGAGTAAAGTGACTTGCCGGTAACGAGATTGAACGAGGTATTGGGATACCAACGATCGAATCTCGGGCAAGTAACATACCGATTGACGAAGGGATTGTATACGGGGTTGCTTGAATCCTCGACATCGTGGTTCATCCGATGAGATCATCGAGGAGCATGTGGGAGCCAACATGGGTATCCAGATCCCGCTGTTGGTTATTGACCGGAGAGCAATCTCAGTCATGTCTACATGTCTCCCGAACCCGTAGGGTCTGCACACTTAAGGTTCGGTGACGCTAGGGTTGTAGGGATATGTATATGCAGTAACCCGAAAGTTGTTCGGAGTCCCGGATGAGATCCAGGACGTCACGAGGAGTTTTGGAATGGTCCATAGGTAAAGAATTATATATAGGAAGTGCTATTTCGGCCATCGGGACAAGTTTTGGGGCCACCGGTATTGTACCGGGACCACCGGAAGGGTCCCGGGGTCCATCGGGTGGGGCCACCTATCCCGGAGGGCCCCATGGGCTAAAGTGGGAAGGGATCCAGCCCAAAGTGGGCTGGGGCGCCACTTTCCCCTAGGGCCCATGCGCCTAGGGTAGGGGAAACCCTAAAGGGGGCGCCCCCTTGCTTGGGGGGCAAGCCCCCCACCCCTTGGCCGCCGCCCCCCCTAGGATCCCTATATATAGTGGGGGGGGGGGGAAGGAGGGCCTCTCACCCCACGCCTTTGGTGCCTCCCTCTCCCTCTCCAACACCTCCTCCTCCTTCATAGAGCTTGGCGAAGCCCTGACGGAGTACTGCAGCTCCACCACCACCACGCCGTCGTGCTGCTGCTAGAGACATCTTCCTCAACCTCTCCTTCCCCCTTGCTGGATCAAGAAGGAGGAGACATCACGCTGACCGTACGTGTGTTGAACGCGGAGGTGCCGTCCGTTCGGCGCTAGGATCTCCGGTGATTTGGATCACGTCGAGTACGGCTTCCTCATCCCCGTTCTTTGAATGCTTCCGCGCGTGATCTACAAAGGTATGTAGATGAAATCCGATCACTCGTTGCTAGATGAACTCCTAGATGGATCTTGGTGAAACCGTAGGAAATTTTTTTGTTTTCTGCAATGTTCCCCAACAGTGGCATCATGAGCTAGGTCTATGCGTAGTTCCTTTTGCACGAGTTGAACACAATTTGTTGTGGGCGTAGATGTTGTCAACTTTCTTGCCGCTACTAGTCTTATTTTGCTTCAACGGTATTGTGGGATGAAGCGGCCCGGACCAACCTTACACGTACGCTTACGTGAGACCGGTTCCACCGACCGACATGCACTAGTTGCATAAGGTGGCTGGCGGGTGTCTGTCTCTCCCACTTTAGTTGGAGCAGATTTGATGAAAAGGGTCCTTATGAAGGGTAAATAGAAGTTGACAAATCACTTTGTGGCTTTCACGTAGGTAAGAAAACGTTCTTGCTAGAACCCTATTTCAGCCACGTAAAACTTGCAACAACAATTAGAGGACGTCTAACTTGTTTTTGCAGCAAGTGCTTTGTGATATGATATGGCCAAAGTTGTGATGAATGATATATATGTGATGTATGAGATGTTCATGCTATTGTAATAGGAATCACGACTTGCATGTCGATGAGTATGACAACCGGCAGGAGCCATAGGAGTTGTCTTTATTTTTTGTATGACCTGCGTGTCATTGAGAAACGCCATGTAAATTACTTTACTTTATTGCTAAACGTGTTAGCCATAGTAGTAGAAGTAATAGTTGGCGAGCAACTTTGTGGAGACACGATGATGGAGATCATGATGATGGAGATCATGGTGTCATGCTGGTGACAAGATGATCATGGAGCCCCAAGATGGAGATCAAAGGAGCTATGTGATATTGGCCATATCATGTCACTTTTATTATTTGATTGCATGTGATGTTTATCATGTTTCTGCATCTTGTTTACTTAGAACGACGGTAGTAAATAAGATGGTCCCTCATAATAATTTCAAGAAAGTGTTCCCCCTAACTGTGCACCGTTGCGACAGTTCGTTGTTTCGAAGCACCACGTGATGATCGGGTGTTAGATTCCAACGTTCACATACAACGGGTGTAAGACAGATTTACACATGCAAACACTTAGGTTGACTTGATGAGCCTAGCATGTACAGACATGGCCTCGGAACACAGAAGACCGAAAGGTCGAGAATGAGTCGTATAGAAGATACAATCAACATGAAGATGTTCACCGATGTTGACTAGTTCATCTCACGTGATGATCGGACACGGCCTAGTTAACTCGGATCATGTTATACTTAGATTACTGGAGGGATGTCTATCTAAGTGGGAGTTCATTGAATAATTTGATTAGATGAACTTAATTATCATGAACTTAGTCTAATTTTTTTACAATATGTCTTGTAGATCAAATGGCCAACGTAGTCCTCAACTTCAACGCGTTCCTAGAGAAAACCAGGCTGAAAGACGATGGCAGCAACTACACGGACTGGGTCCGGAACCTGAGGATCATCCTCATAGCTGCCAAGAAAGATTATGTCCTACAAGCACCGCTAGGTGACGCACCTGTTCTCCCTGCAGAACAAGACGTTATGAACGCTTGGCAGGCACGTACCGATGACTACTCCCTCGTTCAGTGCGGCATGCTTTACAGCTTAGAGCCGGGGCTCCAAAAGCATTTTGAGAGACACGGAGCATATGAGATGTTCGAAGAGCTGAAAATGGTTTTCCAAGCTCATGCCCAGGTCGAGAGATATCAAGTCTCCAACAAGTTCTTCAGCTGTAAGATGGAGGAAAACAGTTCTGTCAGTGAGCACATACTCACTATGTCTGGGTTGCATAACCGCTTGACTCAGCTGGGAGTTAATCTCCCAGATGACGCGGTCATTGACAGAATCCTTCAGTCGCTTCCATCGAGCTACAAGAGCTTTGTGATGAACTTCAATATGCAGGGGATGGAAAAGACCATTCCTGAAGTATTTGCAATGCTGAAATCAGCAGAGGTAGAAGTCAAAAAGGAACATCAAGTGTTGATGGTGAATAAAACCACTAAGTTCAAGAAGGGCAAGGGTAAGAAAGCCTTCAAGAAGGACGGCAAGGGAGTTGCCGCGCCCGGCAAGCAAGCTGCCGGGAAGAAGCCAAAGAATGGACCCAAGCCCGAGACTGAGTGCTTTTATTGCAAGGGAAGTGGTCACTGGAAGCGGAACTGCCCCAAATACTTAGCGGATAATAAGGCCGGCATCACGAAAGGTATATGTGATATACATGTAATTGATGTGTACCTTACCAGTACTCGTAGTAGCTCCTGGGTATTTGATACCGGTGCGGTTGCTCACATTTGTAACTCAAAACAGGAGCTGCGGAATAAGCGGAGACTGGCGAAGGACGAGGTGACAATGCGCGTCGGGAATGGTTCCAAGGTCAATGTGATCGCCGTCGGCACGCTACCTCTACATTTACCTTCGGGATTAGTTTTAAACCTTAATAATTGTTATTTAGTGCCAGCTTTGAGCATGAACATTGTATCAGGATCTCGTTTAATTCGAGATGGCTACTCATTTAAATCCGAGAATAATGGTTGTTCTATTTATATGAGAGATATGTTTTATGGTCATGCTCCGATGGTGAATGGTTTATTCTTAATGAATCTCGAGCGTAATGCTACACATGTTCATAGTGTGAGTACCAAAAGATGTAAGATTGATAATGATAGTCCCACATACTTGTGGCACTGCCGCCTTGGTCACATAGGTGTCAAACGCATGAAGAAGCTCCATGCTGATGGACTTTTAGAGTCTCTTGATTACGAATCATTTGACACATGCGAACCATGCCTCATGGGTAAACTGACCAAGACTCCGTTCTCAGGAACAATGGAGCGAGCAACCAACTTATTGGAAATCATACATACTGATGTGTGCGGTCCAATGAGTGTTGAGGCTCGCGGTGGCTATCGTTATGTTCTCACCCTCACTGATGAATTGAGTAGATATGGGTATGTCTACTTAATGAAACACAAGTCTGAGACCTTTGAAAAGTTCAAGGAATTTCAGAGTGAGGTTGAGAATCAACGTGACAAGAAAATCAAGTTCCTGCGATCAGATCGTGGAGGAGAATACTTGAGTCATGAGTTTGGCACACACTTAAGAAAATGTGGAATAGTTTCACAACTCACGCCGCCTGGAACACCTCAGTGTAATGGTGTGTCCGAACGTCGTAATCACACTCTATTAGATATGGTGCGATCTATGATGTCTCTTACCGATTTACCGCTATCTTTTTGGGGCTATGCTTTAGAGACTGCCGCATTCACTTTAAATAGGGCTTCGTCGAAATCCATTGAGACGACACCGTATGAATTATGGTTTGGGAAGAAACCTAAGCTGTCGTTTCTAAAAGTTTGGGGATGCGATGCTTATGTCAAGAAACTTCAACCTAAAAAGCTCGAACCCAAGTCGGAAAAATGCGTCTTCATAGGATACCCTAAAGAAACTATTGGGTATACCTTCTACCTCAGATCCGAAGGCAAGATCTTTGTTGCCAAGAATGGATCCTTTCTAGAGAAGGAGTTTCTCTCAAAAGAAGTAAGTGGGAGGAAAGTAGAACTTGATGAAGTATTACCTCTTGAACCGAAAAATGGCGCAACTCAAGAAAATGTTCCTGAGGTGCCTACACCGACTAGAGAGGAAGTTAATGATGATGATCAAGATACTTCTGATCAAGCTCCTACTGAAATTCAAAGGTCCACAAGGACACGTTCCGCACCAGATTGGTACGGCAACCCTGTCTTGGAAATCATGTTGTTAGACAACGGTGAACCTTCGAACTATGAAGAAGCGATGGCGGGCCCGGATTCCGACAAATGGCTGGAAGCCATGAAATCCGAGATAGGATCCATGTATGAAAATGAAGTATGGACTTTGACTGACTTGCCCGTAGAGCGGCGAGCCATAGAAAATAAATGGATCTTTAAGAAGAAGACAGACGCGGATGGTAATGTGACCATCTATAAAGCTCGGCTTGTCGCTAAGGGTTATCGACAAGTTCAAGGGGTTGACTACGATGAGACTTTCTCACCGGTAGTGAAGCTGAAGTCCGTCCGAATCATGTTAGCAATTGCCGCATTCTATGATTATGAAATATGGCAAATGGATGTCAAAACGGCATTCCTTAATGGTTTCCTTAAGGAAGAATTGTATATGATGCAGCCGGAAGGTTTTGTCGATCCTAAGTATGCTGACAAGGTGTGCAAGCTCCAACGCTCGATTTATGGGCTGGTGCAAGCATCTTGGAGTTGGAACATTTGCTTTGATGAGATGATCAAAGCGTTTGGGTTTATGCAGACTTATGGAGAAGCCTGCGTTTACAAGAAAGTGAGTTGGAGCTCTGTAGCATTTCTCATATTATATGTAGATGACATACTTTTGATGGGAAATGATATAGAGCTTTTGGACAGCATTAAGGCCTACTTGAATAAGAGTTTTTCAATGAAGGACCTTGGAGAAGCTGCTTATATATTAGGCATCAAGATCTACAGAGATAGATCAAGACGCCTCATAGGTCTTTCACAAAGCACATACCTTGATAAGATATTGAAGAAGTTCAATATGGATCAGTCTAAGAAGGGGTTCTTGCCTGTGTTGCAAGGTGTGAAATTGAGCTCAGCTCAATGTCCGACCACGGCAGAAGATATAGAAGAGATGAGTGTCATCCCCTATGCCTCAGCCATAGGTTCTATTATGTATGCCATGCTGTGTACCAGACCTGATGTAAACCTTGCCGTGAGTTTGGTAGGAAGGTACCAAAGTAATCCCGGCAAGGAACACTGGACAGCGGTCAAGAATATCCTGAAGTACCTGAAAAGGACTAAGGAAATGTTTCTCGTTTATGGAGGTGACGAAGAGCTCGTCGTAAAAGGTTACATCGACGCTAGCTTCGACATAGATCTGGATGACTCTAAGTCACAAATCGGATACGTGTATATTTTGAATGGTGGGGCAGTAAGCTGGTCAGTTGCAAGCAAAGCGTTGTGGCGGGATCTACATGTGAAGCGGAGTACATGGCAGCCTCGGAGGCAGCGCATGAAGCAATTTGGATGAAGGAGTTCATCACCGACCTAGGAGTCATACCCAATGCGTCGGGGCCGATCAAGCTCTTCTGTGACAACACTGGAGCTATTGCTCTTGCCAAGGAGCCCAGGTTTCACAAGAAGACAAGGCACATCAAGCGTCGCTTCAACTCCATTCGTGAAAATGTTCAAGATGGAGACATAGATATTTGTAAAGTACATACGGACCTGAATGTAGCAGATCCGTTGACTAAACCTCTCCCTAGAGCAAAACATGATCAACACCAGAATTCCATGGGTGTTCGATTCATCACAATGTAACTAGATTATTGACTCTAGTGCAAGTGGGAGACTATTGTAAATATGCCCTAGAGGCAATAATAAAAAGGATTATTATTATATTTCCTTGTTCATGATAATTGTCTTTATTCATGCTATAATTGTGTTATCCGGAAATCGTAATACATGTGTGAATACTTAGACACCAACATGTCCCTAGTAAGCCTCTAGTTGACTAGCTCGTTGATCAACAGATAGTCATGGTTTCCTGACTATGGACATTGGATGTCATTGATAATGATATCACATCATTAGGAGAATGATGTGATGGACAAGACCCAATCCTAAACATAGCACAAGATCGTATAGTTCGTTTGCTAGAGTTTTCCAATGTCAAGTATCTTTTCCTTAGACCATGAGATCGTGTAACTCCCGGATACCGTAGGAGTGCTTTGGGTGTACCAAACGTCACAACGTAACTGAGTGACTATAAAGGTATACTGCGGGTATCTCCGAAAGTGTCTGTTGGGTTGACACGGATCAAGACTGGGATTTGTCACTCCGTATGACGGAGAGGTATCACTGGGCCCACTCGGTAATGCATCATCATAATGAGCTCAAAGTGACCAAGTGTCTGGTCACGGGATCATGCATTACGGTACGAGTAAAGTGACTTGCCGGTAACGAGATTGAACGAGGTATTGGGATACCGACGATCGAATCTCGGGCAAGTAACATACCGATTGACAAAGGGAATTGTATACGGGGTTGCTTGAATCCTCGACATCGTGGTTCATCCGATGAGATCATCGAGGAGCATGTGGGAGCCAACATGGGTATCCAGATCCCGCTGTTGGTTATTGACCGGAGAGCAATCTCAGTCATGTCTACATGTCTCCCGAACCAGTAGGGTCTGCACACTTAAGGTTCGGTGACGCTAGGGTTGTAGGGATATGTATATGCAGTAACCCGAAAGTTGTTCGGAGTCCCGGATGAGATCCAGGACGTCACGAGGAGTTTTGGAATGGTCCAGAGGTAAAGAATTATATATAGGAAGTGCTATTTCGGCCATCGGGACAAGTTTTGGGCTCACCGGTACTGTACCGGGACAACCGGAAGGGTCCCAGGGGTCCACCGGGTGGGGCCACCTATCCCGGAGGGCCCCATGGGCTAAAGTGGGAAGGGATCCAGCCCAAAGTGGGCTGGGGCGCCACTTTCCCCTAGGGCCCATGCGCCTAGGGTAGGGGAAACCCTAAAGGGGGTGCCCCCTTGCTTGGGGGGCAAGCCCCCCACCCCTTGGCCGCCGCCCCCCTAGGAGATTGCATCTCCTAGGGCCGGCGCCCCCCCTAGGCTGCCTATATATAGTGGGGGGGGGGAAGAAGGGCCTCTCACCCCACGCCTTTGGTGCCTCCCTCTCCCTCTCCAACACCTCCTCCTCCTCCATAGAGCTTGGCGAAGCCCTGACGGAGTACTGCAGCTCCACCACCACCACGCCGTCGTGCTGCTGCTGGAGCCATCTTCCTCAACCTCTCCTTCCCCCTTGCTGGATCAAGAAGGAGGAGACGTCACGCTGACCGTACGTGTGTTGAACGCGGAGGTGCCGTCTGTTCGGCGCTAGGATCTCCGGTGATTTGGATCACGTCGAGTACGGCTTCCTCATCCCGGTTCTTTGAACGCTTCCGCGCGTGATCTACAAAGGTATGTAGATGCAATCCGATCACTCGTTGCTAGATGAACTCCTAGATGGATCTTGGTGAAACCGTAGGAAAATTTTTGTGTTTCGGAATGGTCCGGAGGTAAAGAATTATATATAGGAAGTGCTATTTCGGCCATCGGGACAAGTTTCGGGGTCACCGGTATTGTACCGGGACCACCGGAAGGGTCCCGGGGGTCCACCGGGTGGGGCCACCTATCCTGGAGGGCCCCATGGGCTAAAGTGGGAAGGGATCCAGCCCAAAGTGGGTTGGGGCGCCACTTTCCCCTAGGGCCCATGCGCCTAGGGTAGGGGAAACCCTAAAGGGAGCGCCCCCTTGCTTGGGGGGCAAGCCCCCCACCCCTTGGCCGCCGCCCCCCTAGGAGATTGCATCTCCTAGGGCCGGCGCCACCCCTAGGCTCCCTATATATAGTGGGGGGGAAGGAGGGCCTCTCACCCCACGCCTTTGGTGCCTCCCTCTCCCTCTCCAACACCTCCTCCTCCTCCATAGAGCTTGGCGAAGCCCTGACGGAGTACTGCAGCTCCACCACCACCATGCCGTCGTGCTGCTGCTGGAGCCATCTTCCTCAACCTCTCCTTCCCCCTTGCTGGATCAAGAAGGAGGAGACGTCACACTGACCGTACGTGTGTTGAACGCGGAGGTGCCATCCGTTCGGCGCTAGGATCTTCGGTGATTTGGATCACGTCGAGTACGGCTTCCTCATCCCCGTTCTTTGAACACTTCCACGCGTGATCTACAAAGGTATGTAGATGCAATCCGATCACTCGTTGCTAGATGAACTCCTAGATGGATCTTGGTCCCCGTACGAGCAGGGGTGACGTCCATCAAGGGCAGGGCTCAATTGGAGAGCTTCCCCAATCCGTCCAGGGGAGAACGAGTATGCTTCGTCCCCTTCTTGTTAAGAGGTGTCGGATTTCCGATCCATCCCTTCCTCCGAGGTCTGCTGGAGTATTATGGCCTCCAACTGCACAGTCTCACTCCCGCCTCTATCCTTCATATTGCGGGCTATGACGCTCTATGTGAGATTTTCTTCGTCTATGAGGCCCATTTCGATTTATGGATTAGACTGTTCTTCCTCGTCCCTCGTAATCAAGGTGGGTCGATTTTTGAAGTGGGAGGCGCCGAAGTGTGGTGCATCGCCGGGACCGAATACCTATCCGGCACACCGAAGAAAGCTTCCGAAGAGTGGCCTTCCGAATGGTTCTACATCGACGAGTCGCTCTACCCGACCCCGTCCGTACGGGCCTCCCCGAGTTTTCAAGTGCTCCGCTGAAGAAATGCCACAGCTGGCATCCTCGGAGCCTCGAGGAAGAGGATAGTGCAGAGATCAGCCTGCTGCTGGGCAAGATTAAGATGCTTGCCCAGTCCAGATTGTCAATAGTCGAGGTAATGGCGACCTCTATAGAACGGGGGGGGTCTAGCCTCTCCAATACAGAGGGCTGACCATCTGGCATTATAATGGGGAAGACGACACCTCACGCTATGGTCGGAAGGGCCCGAAGACCCCCGCCGCCCTGGCCAAAATATTGGCCGAGCTGTATAAAAGGGGAGAAAAGGAGTTCACCCGTCTCCAATATCGAGACGGATTTTCCATGTATAATCCTCCCAGCTGGGTAAGCTTCAGCTTCACTATTTTACTCCTGTCCCCGAATCATTCTTGATAGGCAGTATCTTATCCGCTTTTAACAGGAATGGCGAAAGGCTGTCGAGGGGATCCATAACCCTGCTCCTCAGCCGGAGAATCGCAACCGGGGTCTTGACCCCGGATATGAAGAGGATCCGGATATATTCGTGGAGCTCGAGGATGGAATATTCTATCAGATGAGCTATGACGGTACAGATGTACCCATCATCGCTGATTACCCCGATCTCCTTCCTGCTTCTCATGTAAGTAATCCGGAAATACCTTCTCCAAGAGAGTTTTCTCATTCCTCCTCACCCACCGCACTGTCCTGTGCTCAAAAGGGGAGGCATTCGGCGCGCCATGCTGCCCCGAGGGCATCTCCGAAGAGAGCGTCCCCCACACCAGGCAAGCCTTCGAAGAGGAAAGTCAACGAAGATACGTCCGAGCCTTCCTCAAAGAGGTATGAATTTGCAAATATGCACCTTGGCAGTCACATCCAACTGTGACCTTTCCGCCTACCCTGTATCAGGAAAAAGGTGTGCCGGACTATATCCGGGCGTCCGGCCGGTCATTCTTCCCGTGGCCAGGATCCAGATCCTGTCGTGAAGATGGGGCCTGATGTGGGGGTGACACCGAACTGTCCTCCAGCTGAGGATTCAGATGATGTTTCCGTCACCAACTTGGAAGTGGAGAGCGCCATGAATCATCGGCACCGCAGGGCCGTTTTACAAGACCCTGGCTTTTCAGAAGAGGCTTTTAACCGCCTTCAGCTTGGCTGATGCATATATCTGAGCTACTCGAGATGGGCTTAACCGAGCTACAAAGTAGCATTTAAAAGATGTGTGGGTAAGTTTACTTTTTCCGAATATGATAACCATATGCCAGTAGCCCCCGAGACTTGAAGCAGTTGGTACAACTGATTTAAGTATCAATGTATAACCAGGTTCTTATGGAGAACAATGACGTGCTAGCCCAGGAGCTAGAAAAGTGTCGGACGCAGTTTGATGCAGTGACCGCCGAACTGGAAAATTCCAAAGCGGCGTCTTCCGGTAATATTTCCCTCCATCAAGAAACAGTTATTTCATAGTGATCGTGTTAACACTACGGCTTTATCTCATAACAGGATCGTCGGATCCATTGGAGGAAAAAGAGTCAAAAAGACTTCATGCCACAGGCGAGCGGGTTTTAACCCATGTCAGACAGGAGAAAAACAAACTCCAAGATGCGAACACCCAGCTGGGTGAAGAGTTGAAGGATGTGCGGGCCCAGCTAGCCGACTCCGTGAAGGAGAACAAAAAGCCGTGAGGCGGCATATTCAGTATGTGGCCGTATTTACCTTATAACAGTTTGGAAATAAAAGTAGTTGATATAGCTGTGATTGCAGGTATATTGACGGGCCGTCACGAAGAGGAGGTGTCCGGATCATCTGCAAGGGCTGTCACAGTTGCACGAGCATGCTCGGCAAGCAATGCGGAGTGTAGCCAAGGCCTTATGGCCATCTGACTCCCCTCCAGTGAGTATGGAGAAGCTTGTAGAGCTATTCAAGGGAGCGCGGCGGCGTATCCGGCTGTGGAAGATATCGGCCTGCCGAGAGGGTGCGCGAGAGGCCTGGGCCATGGTAAAAATGCGATATACCAAGCTGGATCCGAATCACATGGCCTGGGTCAGACCGGTAGGGTCAAACGGGGAGGAAATTCCCGTTAGTTTAGTATATGACCAAGTGGAGATGGCTGCTAGGTACTCCCAACATGATTGTAAATTAGACCGTCTGTTGGACGGTATAGAGGAGGAAGTCTTTAAGTTCTAAGTGACTATGTACTTTCCTTCTAGCTGGATAATAAAAACAATTGTCATGGCCGACCTTTTCTCTTCGACCTCTGGACCCAAAGGTTTGGAGTGTTTCCGAATACCATAACGGTAGAATATACCGGGGTATGCATGGGAACCAGGAGTAGGGGTCATAGTTGCTTGAACATACAATGTGTATCTGGCTAGTTATGTTATATTACATTATGTAAGAAACATCTTCCAGAGAGAATAGTTCCATTAAGGGTTCATTTCCCTGGGTGTGCATGCATTTAATGTGCATGTCCGAACTATGATTGAAAAAATCGTAGAGTGAGTAACTTCCAGGGTTTCACAATAGAGTGAATGCGGAAACGTCTTTAATTCGCCGACCAAATATCCCCTTAAGAACACTAGCTTTCGGCTCCCAGTCTGAGGTACACATCCGGATGACCCAGCATTAGCAATCGCAGAGGTGCTCCCTTTATGCCCTAGCCGAACTAACGGGAACGTAGGGCATAAGCACAGGAGCCAGGGAACCCAGCTTGGCCAAAACTTAAGTCATATCGATGCATATAATGGCAAAGAAAATATACATATGGAAAAACGCATATGTGGTGAGCTTGATGCTCAAAGAATAATATCAAGCTTCTGTACGAGAAGCCCCTGGTATAATGAACGTACATATTTGGAGATGTACGCATCACGGGAGCACGATTTAGCCGTGCTAAAGCATTAGGTCTAAAGAGCAATGATAGAAGATAAAAAAACAAAAAGAGAGAAAAATAATGTTAAAAATAGGAGGAAGGAGACAAACATAGAGTTCGGCGCTAGGCATAGAATCGTCGGAGTCTGGCCGCATTCCAGGGGTTCGGCTCCAAGTGATTGTCTGATGCATCACACATGCGGTACGCTCCTCCGGTGAGAACTTTGTCAATGATGAAGGGACCCTCCCACTTGGGCTTGAGTTTGTCCTTTTTCTTCTCCGGCAGGCATAGAACGATTTCACCAATATTATAAGTCTTGGCCCGTACTTCTCTGCTTTGATACCTGTGATCCTGTTGTTGATAAAATGCGGGACGGGCTTTTGTGACGTCGCGCTCCTCCTCCAGGGTATCTAAGCTGCCCTGCCGATCAAGCTCGGCCTCTCTCTCTTCGCACATGCGCACTCGAGGTGAGTCATGAATAATGTCGCAGGGTAACACTGCTTCCGCGCATACACCATGAAGAAAGGTGTATATCCAGTAGTGCGGTTGGGCGTGGTCCGCAGCCCTCAGAGTACGGAGTAGAGTTCCTCCACCCAGTGCTTGTCTGATTCTTTCAAAGACCGCACTAGTCTAGGTTTGATGACTCTCATAATAAGACCATTAGCCCGTTCGACTTGGCCGTTTGTCTGCGGGTGATAGACAGAGGCATAATCAAGCTTAATGCCCAGATTAGCACACCAAGTTTTTACTTCATCGACTGTGAAATTATAGCCATTATCGGTGATGATGCTGTGTGGAACACCATAACGGTGTACCATGCCGGATATGAAATCTATTACTAGCCCCGCCTCGGCCGTTTTGACTGGTTTGACCTCTATCCACTTAGTGAATTTATCCACCATGACCAGAAGATACTTTCTCTTATGGCTTCCTCCTTTAAGGGGTCCGACCATATCGAGTCCCCAGACCGCAAAAGGCCAAGTGATGGAGATTTTTTGTAGGGCGGTGGGGGGCAAATGGCTTTGGTTAGCGAAGAGTTGGCATCCGACGCAACATTGGACAAGGTCCTATGCATCCGCTCGGGCTGTCGGCCAATAGAACCTATACGGAAGGCCTTGCTAACAAGGGTCCGAGCTGCGGCGTGGTGCCCGCCGAGACCAGCATGAATCTTAGCTAGGAGCTGCCACCCCTCCTCCTCGGAGATACATCTGTGAAGGACTCCGGTAGCGCTTTTCTTATAGAGCTCTCCGTCATGAACCTTGTAGGCCTTCGAACGCCGGACAATGCGGCGGGCCTCATTCTGGTCCTCAGGAAGCTCCTTCCTGTTAAGGTAGGCTAGGAAGGGTTCGGTCCATGGGGCAATGACTGCCAGGATAAGGTGTGCTGACGATGTTATTTCGGTGGCTGAGCCTTTGATGATGTTGGTGTTTTCGTAATCTGGGGTTATGTTCAGATCCGGACTAGTGTTGCCGTTTTCCCCCTACCACACCACGGATGGCTTAAAAAGCCTTTCCAGAAAGATATTAGATGGGACGAGGTCGCACTTAGCGCTGATACAAGCAAGAACGTCCGCCGCTTGATTACTTTCTTGAGCCACATGATGGAACTCGAGCCCATCGAACTGGGCCGACATTTTTATGACGGCATTACGATAAGCTGCCATCTTCGGATCTTTGGCGTCGAAGTCTCCATTTATTTGAGATATTGCAAGGTTTGAGTCCCCGCATAGTTCTAGGCGTTGTATGGCCATGGAGACGGCCATCCGGAGACCATGCAATAAGGCCTCGTATTCGGCTGCATTTTTGGAGTTTGTGTATAGTATTTGGAGTACATACTGAACAATGTCTCCAGTAGGCGACGTTAAAATGATGCCCGTCCCTAGCCCTGCCAGCATTTTGGAGCCATCAAAATACATAACCCAATTGGAATATGCGCCATACTCTTTAGGGAGCTCGACCTCTGTCCATTCGGCGACGAAGTCAGCCAGTAATTTGGATTTAATAGCTTGACGTGGTTTGTATGTAATATCAAATGGAAGGAGCTCAATGGCCCATTTGGCAATCCGGCCCATGGCATTGCGGTTGTTTATGATGTCATTGAGTGGTACTTCGTAAGCAACCGTGATCGAACACTCCTGGAAGTAGTGACGGATGTTTTGGGATGCCATGAAGACCGCGTATGCTATCTTTTGATAATGGGGGTCCTGGGATTTGCATGGGTGTGAGGACAGTGGATACGTAGTATACTGGCTTCTGAAGCGGGAATTTGTGTCCGTCCTGTTCTTGTTCAATGACGAGCACGGCGCTCACCACCTAATGTGTTGCCGATATGTATAATAACAACGGTTCGCCGACGTTTGGCACGGCCAGGATTGGGTTGCTTTCAAGAAGGGTTTTTATTTTCTCCAGTTCGGTTGTTGCCGCGTCCGTCCACTCGAAGTGATCAGTTCGCCATAGAAGGCGATAGAGTGGCAGTGACTTTTCTCCCAATCTGGAGATAAAGCGGCTTAGAGCTGCCATGCAACCCGCGAGCTTATGGACTTGTTTAAGGTCTGTTGGTGTAGCCAATTGTGACAAAGCTCGGATTTTGGCTGGATTTGCTTCAATTCCTCTATTGCAAATGATGAAGCCCAATAGTTTTCCAGTGGGGATGCCGAAAACGCACTTTTCCGGATTGAGCTTAATGTCATACACGTGGAGGTTATCAAATGTGAGACGTAAATTGTCTATTAGTGTTTCGACGTGCCTAGTTTTGAGGACAACATCGTCAACGTAAGCTTCAACTGTCTTGCCGATCTGCTTCTCCAGGCATGTTTGAATCATGCGTTGGTATGTGGCGCCGATGTTCTTGACCCCGAAGGGCATGGTGTTGAAGCAGAATGGCCCATATGGGGTGATGAATCCTATTGCAGCTTGATCGGACTCCTTCATTTTGATTTGATGGTATCCGGAATATGCGTCGAGGAAACACAACGAGTCGTGTCCTGTGGTAGCATCAATGATTTGATCAATGCGGGGGAGGGGGAAGGGATCCTTAGGGCAAGCCTTATTGATGTCTTTAAAATCGACGCACATGCGCCAGTATTTTTCCTTCTTTGGTACCATCACCAGGTTTGCGAGCAAGTCCGGATGGTTTGTTTCTCTAATAAACCCGGCCTCGATTAGCTTGGCGAGCTCCTCTCCCATGGCTTGACGTTTGGGTTCGGAAAAGCGCCGCATTGTTTGTTTGACCGGTTTGTATCCCTTTAATATGTTGAGGCTATGCTCGGCCAGTTTGTGTGGGATAGCTGGCATGTCAGAAGGGTGCCACGAGAATATATCCTAGTTTTCGCGAAGAAAATCCCTTAGCGCGGCATCGACCGTTGGGTCTAGTTGTGCCCCAATAGATGCTATCTTTTTGGGGTCCGTTGGATGGACCTGGAATTTGACTATTTCTTCTGCTGGCTTGAAGGAGGTGGACTAGGGGCGTTTGTCTAAGATCACATCGTCCCTGTCCACTATGGAGCGTGGTGCGGTTAATTCTTCGGTCATGAGGGCTTCAGATAATGCCTTAAGGGCCAGGGATGCGGTTTTATTTTCGGCGCAGAGAATTATGTCCGGATCACAGACGAGAGTGATTATGCCTTTGGGCCCGGGCATCTTAAGCTTCATGTACCCGTAATGAGGTACCGCTTGGAAGCGTGTAAATGCCTCCCGCCCCAAAAGGGCGTGATATCCGTTGTTGAAAGGGGCCACTTGGAAGGTTAGTTCTTCGGACCGATAATTCTTCGGCATGCCGAATACCACGTCGAGTGTTATTTTTCCCGCACACCGCGCCTCCCGACTGGGAATAATTCCTCGGAAGGTCGTGCTGCTTTGCTCAATGCGGCTCCTGTCTATTTCCATTTTGTGGAGTGTATCTTCGTAGATGAGGTTTAGTCCGTTGCCTCCGTCCATGAGGACCTTGGTGAGCCGAAAGCCGTCCACGATTGGACTAAGGACCAAGGCGGCTGGTGCTCAGACTGTCTTGTATATTGGTTCGTCATCGGCATTAAAAGTTATAGCCGTGTCGTTCCAAGGGTTTAATGCTGCTATTTGACAGACTTCGATGAGTCCGCATAATGCTCTTTTGCGCCTATTGTTTGAGGTGAATGTCTCAAAGACCGTCAGTACCTTGGGGTCGTTGTCCTTTGGGGTGTTGTTCTGGGTTATTCTTGGTGAGGATATCCTCGCCACTCTTGGCCACTTGCTGGAGTATCCAACATGCTCTAAGGCTATGTGTTGGTATGTTATCCGGTGTTGCGTGTATTTTGCATGGACCATCGAGCCATTCTTCCAGAACGGTTCCGCGCCCCATACTGGACTTGTATTTCTTTACTATTGAACCGGGCGTGTTGCAAGGGTGTACCCTTTTCGCCTGAATGAAGGGTCGAGAGGGGACCGAAGATTCCCAGCAGGCTGCTTGAGTTTTCCAGGCGCTTTCCATTGCGATGTACTTCTCTACGATAGTTGCCAAGTCACCGAAGTGTAGGATGCGACGGCGGTTGATGGCTTTGAGGATTCCTTCGTCCCTGCAATTGTTGCGGAACACTGAGATTGCTTCCTCGTCGCGACAATCTTTAATCTTGTTTTTGACAAGAAGGAATCTGGCCCAGAAGTGGTGGACCGTTTCCTGAGACTGTTGTTGTATGCTCATGAGAGCATTTGTATTCGGGTGGGTGGGTGGATTTAAATCTGAACCATGCCCCAGTTTTGGATCCGGAGTCTGAAGGTCTTCCGAACTTAGCAGATCATGCTCCGGCATGTCCACTAATTTCTTAGGCTCGTCGTCCGATTCTATGTTCGGAGGGCAGTATGCATCTCCTCGCAGGTAGGTGTCCGGCTCTTCAAGACCGGAGATCCGGACATAGTCCATCCTTAGTATGGCGGAAGAGTTGTTGACTCGCTTTTGGTGTCAAAACCGGCGGATCTCGGGTCGGTGGTAACAGGAGACAAGGGACACGATGTTTACCCAGGTTCGGGTCCTCTCTATGGAGGTAATACCCTATGTCCTGCTTGATTAATATTGATGAATAGGAGTATTACAAGAGTTGATCTACCTCGAGATCGTAATGGCTAAACCCTAGAGGTCTAGCTTGGATGGCTATGATAATGAGTCTCCTATCTGGAGTAAGTCCTCCGGTTTATATAGACACCAGGATGATCTAGGGTTACACAAGGTCAGTTACAAAGAAGGGAATCTCCATATTCGGTCGCCAAGCTTGTCTTCCACGCCAAGGAGAGTCCCATCCAGACACGGGTGTAGTCTTCGGTCTTCGTATCTTCACAGCCCTTCAGGCCGGCCCATGTCTAATAGGCCGGACGCCCGAGGACTCCTTAGTCCAGGACTCCCTCAGTAGCCCCTGAACCTGGCTTCAATGACAAGGTATCCGGCGCATAGTGCTGTCTTCGGCATTGCAAGGCAGGTTCCTCCTTCCGAACTCCAAAATACTCTTCGGACGAATTGATTGCGTCCGGACCTGTAACATACAACCATAGAGCGTATAGTATTCTATGAATCCAATCTCCTGACAACTTTTAGTAATGTGACATCATGCTTCTCGGCCATTATTTCGAACCGTTTCCCGTCCCGTCGTCCCACGTTTCGGGGCGTGGTTGTCATTGACACATCTTGTCGAAGCAGAGATCGTGTCCCATAATTGCGGGATTTTCAACAATACGAGCGTGGGTAACCCAACCGTCCTGCGGGAAAGTTTCCTTAGGAATAGGCAGGTTCTTAGGCTTAGGAGGAGGCGTTCAATACCCGCTGCCTTTCTAAAGGAACCAAGGGCCGTCTTTTATGCCAAACGTCTCCTCAGCCTTCCCAACCTCGAGTTCTAGCACCCAAGGTCTGACTTCATCGTTTCGAGCCTCCCCATCATGTCCGGACCCAACTCCCAAGGCCGATAAGTGGCTTCCTTCATTACGGAGGAGGATATCACAAGGCTTCGGGCGGCCAGATATTTGACTGCGGAGGTCCACCACAGGCTTCCTACTCAATAACAGGTTATTCCGACCCCCAGATCTAGCAAGAGGGTCGTATTCATCTCCCACTTCCTCCCGGGGCTAGGGTTCGCTCTTCACCCCTTCGTCCGAGGGCTAATGTTTTATTACGGACTAGATTTTCATGACCTAGCCCTGGACTCTATCCTCCACGTCTCGGCATTTATCATTACATGCGAGGCCTTCCTCCAAATCCCCCCACACTTTGGCTTATGGCTCAAGACCTTCAGTGTGAAGCCGAAGGTAGTCGACGGGGAACAAGTGGAGTGCGGCGGTGCTACGATCAGCCAACTCACCAGCACTCCTTGGCCAAAAGGTTCTTTTACCGAAACATCCAATCACTGGCAGCGGGAGTGGTTTTACGTTACAAAGCCCCGCAGCACCAAGTGGGTAGCTGCACCCACATTCCGTCCTGGCCCACCGTTATAGCTTATGTCATGGGTCAACAAGGGGCTGGACTGGGGATCAGTTAATGAAGTGCAGACTTTACAGAGCCGCATCCGAACCCTCCTCGAGAGAGACATCGATCTTGTCAATGTGATCCAAGTGATGTTAGTTTGCCGAATCCTACCATGCCAGCGCAGGTCTCGCCGTATGTGGGAGCTTAATCTAGAAGGACCACAAACCCTCGAACACTTCTTCGGCACCACACACAAAGGGATGTGGAAGTTATTTTTCGGGTAGCGAAAACATTGGCCTTAACTACAACTGTCTGTATACCCCGGTAAGCACTTGTATCCCGAACACTTTGTAATTATGCATACCGTAATATGGTACTGAGTAAGCTATCTTCTTCTAGTGCTGGACAAAGAAGGCGGAACTAATTATGTGTTCGGCCCCTCTACCTGATGGCCCAGCAAATCCTATTCTAACAAGGATGCTGGCCCTGGCACCATACCAGATGCCTGTGAAGGAGGGCGAGGCGGAGAGTGAGAGGACCAAAGATGGCCCCTATCCCAAGGGTGCGTTGGACATTGTGTCCATAGGAATCAAAGTCCCCTTATCCGAAGAGAAAAGTGAAGGGGGGGCACTGTCTCCTTTGCTCCAAGGAAGAGAAGGGTCACCTCCGAAGATCGGGAGAAGCAGTCTCCTAAGCAAGGCAAGATGCCTCAGGTGGTTGGCTCGGGCTTGGAGGACGTCGAAGCGCAGTATCATGACGAGAACAAGGCTCATGCCAAACCGTAAGTGAATCAAGGCTGTTTTGAACGTGTCCTGTTCCATTCTTATAATGTCTGGAATATATATATATATATATTATTTTTGCAGCTCAGCACGTAGTCTTCCTCAACAATCCTCTTCCTCGTGGGACCTTCTCCCAGAGATGATGGAAAGCAAGACACCCCCACCGGCTTCTCTGTTCAATAGTGCGGACGACTTAGAGGTGTCGTCGCGGAGGGCCTCCACCGACCAACAAGTGGTGCAAGGGATGATGAAGGCATTACCCGAAGGTGGTACTTCGGTGGCCCAGGGTCCAGGGAACAACAATGAGGGCCTCGGACAATCCGATATACAGCCGGAGACGTATGAACGGATCCCTTCAAAAGGTGGCCATACTCCTACGGCAGCCTCCGGAGACCCAGAGGCGCCGGATATCTTGACGAACATGCTGCGGCAGGCGTCCGTCTCAGAGGAACACCGTACCTTAATGTGTATGATGGTTGAAAAGGTCCAGTCCGCGAAGAGCGGATTGGATGAGGCCTTTGCAAGCCTACTAAGAGGCTTTGAGGTTTGTACTGTAATATGTGCAATTGTGTTTTATTCGCAAAATATACCTGTGTATAGATAGTAGCCCCAGAGACTCGGGTCGGCTTCCCATGGGGGGTGAACAGAGGATCAAGAAGAAACATTCAAGGACTAATCTGATTAACTTGAACACAAGCTGCTTCCCCCTGGCTACTTCCCAGACTACGGATATTGCCGAGCTGCAATGGAAGCTTGATATGGCCGGGGATGACATTGCGTTAATCAATGTGCGTCTTGACGAATCGCAAGGCATGTGTTCGGGGCAGTCCCTTCACATAAATTTTTGTGATATAAGCATAATGCTGAAATTTATATACTGTGATATGCATGGCTGCAGATGGTCCTGCTGCCGTTGAAACTCTTCGGGCGGAGCTGGCCCGGGCCAAAGAGTAGGCCTGGTGTAGTAATGCGGCTGCCGAAAAGGAATCGACTGAGTTAAAAGCCAAACGAGCTGCTCGGCGTCAAGACGAGGAGAAGATATCCACGATGGCGCTCGAACTAAAAAATGCGGCTAGCCGCTGTTTACTCCTTGAGAAGGAGAATGAAGCCAAAACGGCTGAAGTTGACAAGGCCTTACAAGAGGCAAGAGAAGCGTGGTCTGAATCCAGAGCCACCCGTGAGGAGATCCGGCAAGCTAGAGAGATTGCGGCTGGTGAGCCATTTTTGCTACAGACTAAGTTCGGGGATCCGAACTATGCTCAGCTTAACCAATTGTGGAGTTCTCCGGACGAGTTTTTAGACTTGCCGAAGAGTTGTTCCGATGCGGCGCGATTTTACCAGGCGCGAGAGGGGTATGCAACGGAGAAGCTTTTCTGGTCACAATTCAGCGCGTCGAAGCGCACCCTGTTGCTAAATGAGCAGATGTCCCAGTGGGCCGAGCTTCATAGGATATCTGCTGCTGCCATGAAGAACATCATAACTCGGTTATGGCCAACTGAGCATGTTCCGAATAGTTACTTCGACTTGGTGTAATAGCTTGTTGATGCGGTGCCACGTATCGACGCTGTGAAGCGGTTGGTGTGCATCGAGGGTGCACGGATGGCCTTTGCCCGAGTCAAGACCTTCTAGGGGAAGATGAAGGCCATCGATGTTGCAGTGAAGAGTCCACCCAAGGGCAAGGCCCACCAAGAACCAGAGCATTATTTTGAAGATGTCCTAGTGGCTGCCCGCTTGATAAAGGGTCAGTGCTTGAAAGACATAATGTTCGAGCGAGGTGTATGCGAATTGTATGAGACAATTTTATAGTTAATCTGTTTTTATATATTGCTCGAAAGTTTGTGTTCCTCCTGTGTGACCGTTTTAATATAATCTGAAAGTTTTCTAGTCATCGGCTTCAGCCCCCTCGTGGGAAGTACGGGGGTGCTCGAAAAAGCATTTGATCACTCTTGACCCAACATCTTGGTCCGTGAAGGAGGTGTCAATGCGGCGAACCAGGCATCCAGACTATAGGGCGTTAACACTTTCACTTAGCCATATGAGTTTTATGGTGGGTCTATGTCGGAGTAATTGGACACGGATACCCCGAAGACGGCGAGACAATAAATCAAGACATCGGGGCTAGCAAAGCCCCTCAGTCCAAACTACCCGGTCGACTATTGGCTGCTGGCTGCTGACTGCTCCACCAGGCCAGCTGCTGACTACCGACTGCTGGCTGCCGACTGCCCGGCCGCCCAGGCCGGCTGCTGGCCGCCGACTGCCCGGCCGCCCCTGCCGACTGCTCCACCAGGCCGGCTCCTGGCTGCCGACTGCTCCAACCAACCGGCTGCCCGAAGTCAACTGCAGCCTGACGCGACCCCGACGTGACGGTCGTACCCGGCACTGTTCACGTGTCACCCAGCCATCATGTACAGTGTCCCTTGTCCCTGGGCACTATTTATGAAGTGACCCAGGGGACAAGGATGACACCCACCATGCCTTGCCCATGCCACTACCTAGCTTACTCTCTAAGCTAGCCATGCCTATATATATGGGCATCCATCCATCCGTCCATCCATCGAGGGGAGACACACACTCTCACACACACACTCATTCGGCAAGAGGCCATGGCCACTAGCTAGCTAGCTCATTGATACTACTCTTAGTCCAATACAGCTGCAGGAGCACTTTGTACTGCCCGATGTACGTCCCAGATATATACTCAGACATGCAGGAGTAGGGGTATTATCTCTCCGGGGAGCCCCGAACCTGGGTAAACTAGCGCGTGCTACTCGCATACCCGTCCCTGGATATTCCGGCAGCAGTCTTGCCCACACACTAAGCCACCATGTGGCATATGTCATCTTGCACCCCTCGTGAGAATACCACGACATTTTGCGCCCACCGTGGGGCGGTACTATCCTACCGCACTGCTGATAGTTTCAAAGTCCGGGCGGGACCATCTTCGTCTTCACCATCACGGCGTCACGCCGTCTCTCCGATAGCGGTCGAGGACTCGACATCGACGCGCCCCCGGAGTGGCCGCGAAGAGCGGCGCGTCCTCGCCATCGGCCTCGCCATCTTCATCATCTCTGCCGCAACATCGCCATTGTCTCTCCGGTCGCGCTCGGGGGCTCGACCTCGACCCGCCCACGGAGCGGCCGTGCGGGATGGCGCATCCTCGTCGTCGGCCTCGCAGCCTTCGTCATCACCACCACTGCAACGCCCGCCGCCTGTCCGCGTGCGGGGCCTCGTTTCGGTCGGCCGTGGCCATCCATATGCCGCTCGCGTCTGCTTTCCTCCGCGTTGCGCCTTGCTCCGACCGACTCGCGCGTCGCTCCTCCATATACCATCAGCTTGCAAGCTAGCTAGATGTAAGTCAACCGTGCTCATACACAACCCATACACCATTTGTATATAGGCTATACACTTCCCAGACGCAAGCAAGATATGCCTAGTACACTGCTCATACAATGGCTAGACGCCACCCATACTCTGCTCACAGTGGCTGGACGCGAAAAGGACAACGCACGCACGACAGCCGACCGTGGCCTGCACGTCCTGCTCGTGCGCTATTCCCGACCCTGTGTCCGCGCGCCCGTGCACGTCCCCGTGTCTGCGCGCCTGCCGTCTGGGTCGCCGTTGCCGCCTCCCGCGGCTCTGCTCCTCCCCGCCGAGGCCGCCGCCTGCTCCACCCATGCCGGTTGCCTCATCGCGTTGATGTCGCCCTCCTGGCCCAGCGCGCGCCTCCCCGTCCTCCTTCGCGCCCGTCCGCGCCGGACGGCCACGGCTGTCCGTTCCTGCACTGGTTGGCTCTGGGCCCCTGCCGGCTGCTGGGTGCTCTGTGCCAGCCGGTTTTGGGCCCTCGCCGGCTCGCCTCTGCCCCGTCGGTCTGCTGCCGGCTCTGCATGCCTTGCGCGCCCACCACCGGCTCCGGCGCTCGTCGCGTGCGTTGCTTGTCCGGGTTGCCGCTGCCGCCTCCCACACGCCGGCCGGGTAGCTGCTGCCGAGTCCGCCTCTCCTGGCCGGCCTCCCCCTCGCCGGCTTCTCCTCCGCTGCCGCACCGCATCCCGGCCGCCGGCTTCTACTGCGACCCGGCCGCTGGCTTGGCATGCCAGCCGGCCTCCACAACATCCTGCTCCTGCTGACTGCTCAGGCGGCAAAAAGAAGAAAAAGAGAGAGAAAAAAAGAGAGCGTTCGGGTGCCAACAGATGACAGAAAGAGAAAGAGAGAGGCCGGCTGGTTCGGCACAGTGCGCCGGCTGAAGCAAAGAGAAAAATCAGGCCGGGTGCCCAGTCAGCCGACTGCCCAAAAAAAGTCAGTTGATACAAAGAGAAGAAAAGAAAAAATATCTGTATGTCCGTCCGCCTGCTTCGCCACTCGGACGGTCAGTCGTGACCCGCGCTGCCGGCTGTGTCAAGCCGGCTGGACTGCCTCCTGCTCCGATGATGCATCGAGCGGGTGCGCAGACGCGCCCCCGCGAAGAAGGAGACAATGTAGTTGCCGGGAGATCCGGCCCGACTGCTCAGCAGTCGGCCTAGATCTCGGGGGCTACACCCAGCGGGTGCGCTAACACGCCCCCGCGAAGAAGAAAACAAAGTAGTTGCCGGGAGATCCGGCCCGACTGCTCAGCAGTCGGCCCAGATCTGGGGGGCTACACCCAGCGGGTGCGCTGACGCGCCCCCGCGAAGAAGAAGACAAAGTAGTTGCCGGGAGATCCGGCCTGACTGCTCAGCAGTCGGCCCAGATATCGGGGGCTACACCCAGCGGGTGCGCTGACGCGCCCACGTGAAGAAGAAGACAAATTAGTTGCCGGGAGATCCGGCCCGACTGCTCAACAGTCGACCCAGATCTCGGGGGCTACACCCAGCGGGTGCGCTGGCGCGCCCCCTACAAGAAGAAGACAAAGTATTTGCCGGAAGATTCGGCCCGACTGCTCAGCAGTCGGCCCAGATCTCGGGGGCTATACCCAGTGGGTGTGCTGGCGCGTCCCCACGGAAGATTGCAAACAAGAGAAGAGTTTTGTTCGGCTGCCAGCAGCCGGCAGAAGAAAAAAAAAGAAGAAGAAAAAGGGCGCTGCAAGACGCCTCGCCGCCTGGCTGGTCGAGCCTGACCGCCCAGGACTCCCCTTCGAGCACCCGGAGGCTCGAAAGCTACACCCAGCGGGTGCACCAGCGCACTCCGCAAGCGCCAAGCCGCGCCGGCTGTCTTCGGCAAACTCCGCCTCAGCTACACGAAAACCAATGTGAGCTCCTCACCCACATATTTTTTGCACCACGCAAGCATGGATAACCCCGGGCGATGCTCGGGGAGCCATCTCCACATTTCATTACAGCTGCATCATAGTTCGCCCCGGCGCCAACCAGAGTTGGCCCGAGGGCTGGCCGCTTGGCCTGAGACGTTAGTTCCCACAGACGTCTTAGTAGCGTGCGCGGTACCATAGGCCCACTCTTAGTCACAGATTGTAGAGCGGCTGTCCGGCTAGCAAGAGTGAAAGCTGGAGGCCACCCACGCGAAAAACGTCCGGGAAGAAAAACGGATCGGGCGATCTGGTCGTTTCCTCTACAAGTATCTACTCGTTTGAATCTGCTCCCACACTCTGAGTACTGTACACTCCACTTTGCGGCCCACTCTCAGCCACAAACCGCAGAGTGGCTATCCGGCAAGCAAGAGCACACGCCAAAAAGCGAAGGGAACACGAAAAAGATTAAGGGGGCTCGGACGAAACCGAGTCGGCACCCTCCGCATAAAACCTTGCAATGCTAAAAGCAAACATTTGATATATCTGCGTGGACTAACTTCGTCTTTTTCATGATCATTTCCATGAACACTCGCCAAAAAAGCTCCGCCCAACTTTGCCAAGTTGCCCGGAGGCTTGGGGGCTACTGTCGGAGTAATTGGACACGGATACCCCGAAGACGGCGAGACAACAAATCAAGACATCGGGGCTAGCAAAGCCCCTCAGTCCAAACTACCCGGCTGACTACTGGTTGCTGGCAGCTGGCTACTGACTACTCTAACAGGCCGGCTGCTGGCTGCCGACTGCTGGCTGCTGGCTGCCGACTGCTCGGCCGCCCAAGCCGGCTGCTGGCTGCCGACTACCCGGCCGCCCTGCTAGCTGCTGGCTGCCGACTGCTCCACCAGGCCGGCTGCTGGCTGCTGACTGCTCCAACCAGCCGGTTGCCCGAAGTCAACTGCAGCCTGACGTGACCCCAACATGACGGCCATACCCGACACTGTTCACGTGTCACCCTAGCCGTGATGTACAGTGCCCCTTGTTCCCGGGCACTATTTATGAAGTGACCCAGGGGACAAGGATGACACCCACCATGCCTTGCCCATGCCACTACCTAGCTTACTCTCTAAGCTAGCCATGCATATATATATATATATATATATATGGGCATCCATCCATCCATCCATCGAGGGGAGGCACACACTCTCACGCACACACTCATTCGGCCAGAGGCCACGGCCACCACACCACTAGCTAGCTAGCTCATTGCTACTACTCTCAGTCCAATACAGCTACAGGAGCACTTTGTACTGCCCGATGTACGTCCCAGATATATACCCACACATGCAGTAGGGGTATTATCTCTCCGGAGAGCCCCGAACCCAGGTAAACTAGCGCGTGCTACTCGCATACCCGTCCCTAGATATCCCGGCAACAATCTTGCCCACACACTAAGCCACCATGTGGCATATGTCATCTTGCACCCCCCGTGAGAATACCACGACAGTCTACGACATAGCCCCTGGTATGTATGCGGCTTATTCGTATGATGCGTGCACATATTTCACCAAAAAGAGGTCCTTCATGTGACACGGAGGAATCGCTAGAGATTCCGATAAGTCATCGAGTGGTTGACCAGCTCTCGCCGCATCATGACAGTCAGTTTTCGGGTTTCTCTACTGAGGTGTTGAGCTAGGTGAACCGGAAGCACAATTGCAGTAGTTCTCCCTTTACTACCCTAGCTGATAGAGCAGAACGTAGGATAGCAAGCACAGGAGCCGGGCAACCCAACTATTGACCCAAGACATGATTCGGAGCTGATGCATATAAGGCCAAACTCGCGACGCCGAGGTATGCTGCAAAAGGTGTTCGGACTTTGTTGGCAACTCAATTGTTACCGTACCGAGCCCCTGGCAAGTTTAAGCCGGGGTATATCTATGAAACAACCATAGGAGGTGTATTCAATTGTGGAAAGACGCGAATAAATAATACTGGTAATGTGAACTCGGACCTGAGCGATATGCCAAAGATTACTTGATATATATAAAGGCCACGACCTCGGCTATTTGATATGCCCTGGGTCGAAGGCAGAGGAAAAAGGCATGTTACAAGCTCGAAAAAGAGTGCGGTTTACAAAAATTTATTTTGGACCTCCTGTAGCACGTCTGCGCCGCCTGTCCTCGATGAGGGGAATCCTTGAAGGAAGTAGCCCCGTAGGTGAGTGTACGAATCCGAACTCCAATGGAGTCGGTGTTAGATGTTTCTCCTTCATGCCACCTATTTTTAAGAGGTAATGAATAAAGAAAAGAGGAAAGTAGATAAAAATGTTATCGGAGTGCTTGCAGACTTTTCCGTATTATGCTTCCGCTAATGCCCATGGTATCTTGAGTGCGTAGTTATGTATGCACGATATAGTTTTAACGGGTATATGAGATGGGCAACGGAAGCCGACCTGCTATTTCTGCTCCGGATTTGATCGATGTTCGGGGGGAAATTGCTTCTGGCCCTCTGTACTTGGCTGGTGAACCACTCCGTCGTCCCTATTGCCTGGCGGCCCCCTTACCTTGTGTTCGGCGTTGAGCTTGCCGGCCTGCTTGAGGACCCAGCAGTTTCTGTTGGTATGATTAGCTGCTTTATTGGGATGGCCGTGAATCTGGCAGGGTCGATCCAATATCCTGTCTAGGTTGGATGGTCCATCTCTGTTTGCCTTGAATGGCTTTTTCCGTTGACCAGGCTTAGGATTGCTGAATCTGGCCTTGACCGCTGTGTCGCGTGATCTTTCAATATCATTGCGACTGTTGTGTTTACCTTGTCGTGGCTGGCCGTTGCCGTCTCGGATTTCGGAAGTGCCCGAGTCGCTGGCGCTACTGCTTCTATGAGCGAGCCAGCTGTCTTCTCCCACGCAAAAGCGGGTCATTAGAGCGGTAAGGGCTGTCATGGATCTAAGTCTTTCTTGACCAAGGTGGCGTGCAAGCCATTCATCCCGGACGCTGTGTTTAAAGGCCGCAAGGGCTTCCGCGTACGTACAGTCGACGATTTGGTTCTTTTTAACTAAGAACCTAGTTTAGAGCTGCCTGGCTAACTCTCTGGGCTGTTGGACATGTGACTTAAGTCATCGGCGTCCAGTGGCCGGACATATGTTCCTTGGAAGTTTTCGCGAAAGGCGAGCTCCAAATCTTCCCAGCTGCCAATAGATTTTTTGGGTAGACTGTTTAACTAGTACTGAGCTGGTCCTTTGAGTTTTAGTGGTAGGTATTTGATGGCGTGAAGGTCGTTCCCACAGGCCATGTGGATATGGGGGAGGAAGTCCTTGATCCATACCGTGGGATCCTTTGTTCGATCGTATGATTCAATATTCATAGGTTTGAACCCTTCTGGGAATTGATGCTCCATTACTTCGTCTATGAAGCAAAGAGGGTGCGCGGCGTCTCTATGTTCGGCCACACTGCGACGTACCTTTGATGGAGTCCGTTTGCGGTTTTCGTCCCAGGCGTGGCTAGGTTTGTCACGTCCGAATAGGTGGTCGTCGTCGCGTGTCGAGGTATGTCCTCGCAATCCGTAGGTCGCTCTTGGGTGTCCTGCTCTGCTACCCGGGTCCTGGTGACGGTTGTGTGCACAACCCCGAGCTGTTTTGTTCTTGCCTTTACAACGAGGTGGGGTGGTCTGGTGTTCGGCTTGAGTTGCTGCTTTACCTGGACCAAGTTGTGGTCGACCTGACGTCCTGTGCGATAATGGCGTGGGCTCGAGCACCTTGTCGTCACCCTGGGGTAGCAATCTACTCTTCGGGTAGCTTTTGGCTGGGCCACTAAGGCCGTATTCTTCGGCGGCTAGGAATTCGGTCCATCTATCATTGAGCAGATCTTGGTCGGCTTGAAGTTGTTGCTGCTTCTTTTTCAGGCTCCTTGTAGTGGCTATTAGTTTGTGCTTGAAGTGTTCCTGCTCAAGAGGTTCCTCAGGCACGATAAAATCCTCGGTGCCGAGGCTCACCTCATCCTTAGAGAGCGGAAGGTAATTGTCGTCCTCTGAATCTTCGTACTTGGATTGCATACCAGGGCTAACATGCCCATCTTCCCGTTCATCCTGGTCATTAGCTGTATCAACGGGGTCTTCGCTGTCTTAGGCATCATTGTCCATACTGTCAATGTTCTCGGAGTCGTAATCAAGTGTATCGGTCGAATCCTCGACCATGGCTATGAAGTGGGTGGTGGGTGGGAAGCAAAATTCTCCGCCACCAGCCCCTGGTTTGAGCCGGATATAGTTCGGCTGTGAGTCGTCTGTCAAGGACATGTTCTTTAACGAGTTTAGCACATCGCCCAAAGGCGAGTGCTGGAAGATGTCTGCGGCGCTGAATTCAAAGATCGATAAACGATCAAGCTCGACGTTCATGGGCTCACGTGATTCGGAACTTACGGCCGGATGCGAGTCCAGAGTTCCCCTGACAAAGACGTCGTGAGAGGTTAAGTCTGTATGCGGCTCCAACACCGTGGAATCTATGGCCTCCGTGGTGGGGTTGATCCTCCCATCCTTGGGTGGCGCAGCTTGCTCCGGATCTAGGGCCAGAGCGGTTACAGGAGCGATCTCCTAGACGTAGCCTGATGACAGATTTAGGTCATGATCATCAGGGTGACCGGGAGCGGCTACCGCGGTCTCGAATCCGGCAAAGATCAAGTCTCCATGGATGTCCGCAACGTAGTTCAAGCTCCCAAATCTGACCTGATGGCTAGGGGCGTAGCTTTCGATCTGCTCCAGATGGCCAAGCGAATTGGCCCGCGGTGCGAAGCTGTTGAACACGAAGATCTGTCCAGGGAGGAAAGTTTCTCCTTGGACAGCGTCATTATGGATGATTGAAGGGGCCATCAGACCTTTTGGCGACAACACAGTGGAACTCTCAATGAAAGCACCAATGTCCGTGTCAAAACCGGCGGATCTCGGGTAGGGGGTCCTGAACTGTGCGTCTAAGGTCGATGGTAACAGGAGATAAAGCACACGATGTTTACCCAGGTTTGGGCCCTCTCTATGGATGTAATACCCTACGTCCTGCTTGAATAATATTGATGAATAGGAGTATTACAAGAGTTGATCTACCTCGAGATCGTAATGGCTAAACCCTAGAGGTCTAGATTGTATGGCTATGATAATGAGTCTCCTATCCGGACTAAGTCCTCCGGTTTATATAGACACCGGGAGGATCTAGGGTTACACAAGGTCGGTTACAAAGAAGGGAATCTACATATTCGGTTGCCAAGCTTGTCTTCCATGCCAAGGAGAGTCCCATCCGGACATGGGTCCAGTCTTCGGTCTTCATATCTTCACATCCCTTCAGTCCGGCCCATGTGTAACAGGCCGAACACCCGAGGACCCCTTAGTACAGGACTCCCTCACTCGCTCCTCGACTACCGCTATCTGGTGGGTGATCGGTGGAGATTTGATTTCCCTCTGATCGGGTTTAAGCCCAATCCGATTGTAGTCTGTAGCGACCCCCAGGGCGGCGATGCGATCTAGGATCTCGTTTAAGGACGAGAGCTCCGCTGGATCCATCTGCTTGGAGTGTTCAGAGTCCATACGAAGGGGTTTTTTGATGACCCGAGAGGTCATCATCGGCTTAATGACCGAACGGGCGGTCATGGTGAAGCTGCCCAGCCGGAGGGTTTGGCCTGGAACTAGCATTCCTCCGGTGGTGATATTATCCTTGAGAACAAGGCGAGACATCGATCCTATCGTCGACGACACCGCTGAACTCTCAATGAAAGCACCAATGTCGGCGTCAAAACCAGCAGACCTCGGGTACGGGGTTCCGAACTGTGCGTCTAAGGTCGATGGTAACATGAGATAGGGGACACGATGTTTACCCAGGTTCGGGCCCTCTCTACGGAGGTAATACCCTACATCATGCTTGATTGATATTGATGAATACGAGTATTAAAAGAGTTGATCTACCTCGAGATCGTAATGGCTAACCCTAGAGGTCTAGCTTGTATGGCTATGATGATGGATATCTCTCTGCAGACTAAGTCCTCCGGTTCATATAGACACCGGGGAGATCTAGGGTTACACACGGTCGGATACAAAGAAAGGAATCTACATATTCGGTCGCCAAGCTTGCCTTCCACGCCAAGGAGAGTCCCATCCGGACGCGGGTGCAGTCTTCAGTATTCGCATCCTCACAGCCCATCAGGCTGGCCCATGGCTAATAGGCCGGACGCCTGAGGACCCCTTAGTCCAGGACTCCCTCACACGTGTGGTAGTAGAGGCGCGCACATAGCATGTACACATACGTACAGCGTCCAGGGTGCAAGAAAGTAAATACGGCCACGTACGTACATATGGGCGGGGTCTCGAACGCCTACTCGCGCATATGTACCGCCAGGGCTCGTGTACATGGTGTGGCTGGGTCGAAATGGAGAAACTACGTCGTCGTCCTGTTCATGGGGAGGCAACGGAATGCGTCGTGTTCATCGGGAGGCAACGGAACGCTTGCTGTTCATCGGGAGCCAACCGGCTTGGACGGAATAGGCGATGGAAACGAGGCCTGGCTTACCGCAAAATGGAGGAAACGGCCTTGTGTTCGACCGGCCATGGTGGAAAAGGGATCTTGTTCATCGGGAGTGGTCTGGCATACCGCAAAACGGAGGAAACGGACCTCCTACAGTTGAAACGGGGTCCTGTTGATCAGGAGGGGTGTGGCGTACCGCAAAACGGAGGAAACAGACTTGTGTTGGAGTGCTGCGGTCGAAACGGGGTTCTTGTTCATCGGGAGGGGTGTGGCATACCACAAAACGGGACTCCACTGGATACTATTCATCTCCACCGTCGACCTCCTCCAGCCTCCACGGGCTCCTATTCATCCACCGTCGACCTCCTCCAGCCTCCACCTGCGACTGTTCATCCACGGGCTCCTGTTGATCCAGCCTCCACCGCACGCTCCTCCACCGGCTACTGTTCAACCAGCCCTCCCCACGGGGGTCCTGTTCAACCACCCCTCCATGGGCTACTGTTCATCCTGCCCTCCACCGGCTACTGTTCAACCAGCCGTCGACCGGCTACTATTCAACCAGCCCTCCATGGAGTCCTGTTCATCGAGCTCTCCACGAGGTCCTGTTCATTCACCGGCTCGATCGATCAGGGTACTGTTAATCCAGCGGCAACGGCCTCTACTAGCACGGGGTCCTGTTCATCCAACCCCCATCAGGAACTGTTCATCCAAACCCCCAACAACACTAACTGTTCATCAAGGGAAGGAGGCAGCAGTGTCCGATCGGCTTCAATTAGCAGCAATAGCGAAGGAATCACTCGGGTTTAGATAACAACAAGGGATCGATCGATCGCTCAGGTTCAGTAATGCATAGCCTACAGTGCAATCGCTCGGGTTCAGTTAGAGCCCAACGCCTCGCACACACGCGCGTACGTATGAGAGAAATGCGCATCGCTCGTCCCCCGACCACCCACCGTAACCGGGAACTCCCCCGATATTTTCCTCGCCATCGCTTCTACCACGGTTTTTTCCGTCATGGACGGCCCAAAGAATGTCATGCACCTGTGTCTCCGGCCCGCCCAGGACCAAAAGCCCATTTTCTGTCATGATTTTTTGTCATAGAAGTAGGACCCCACCACATCTATGGTGATACCGGGTTTTGTCACAATTATTGTCATAGAATGTCATAAGTATGACAGATTTTTTTTCATTCGGCCCAAAATGTCAAGAATGTGTCTTTTTTTTGTAGTGCTGGTGACGGTGGTTGATGGGGCCACCTTACACCGTGCTCTCCATCGAGGTGTTCCCTCGTGCTCCTGCTTCCCCTGGGCTACCTCTCTTGGAGCCTGATGAGAGCAGGCCAGTCCTTCGCCCCGCACTCCTTTTGCCCTCCTCGCCTTCGGTGGCTGCACCTAAGAGGAGAGGGACAAGAAAGGGCATTTGCGGAGCACCTATCTTTTTTCAATCTTAAACCAGCCGGAAATTGCCAAATTTTAATTCAAATAATGTAATCTCTCGAGTCCATCTTTGTGTTCTATAATGCTTGTACTTGTATTAGCATATGAATGAAAAAGTTGAACCTTGCCGGGAACCCCTACATGTATACGTCCATGCAGAGATGGAGTGCCTCTTTAATGTAGGTAAACGAGTTTTCCCAATAGGATATCCTGCCGGCCCCCTCTTTGTCTGCCGGAGAGCTCTGTCTGCCGGGGAACAAAAAGAAGGGGCCAGCCCCCTGCCAACTCCTTTTTACCAAAGGCTACTGCGACCATCCTGACTGAAGCAACATTCAAGTCAAGGATGGGAGCACCTAAGTTTCAAAAAGAGAGGCGAGGTTTCCTCATGAAAAGTTATAGCTTTACAGAACACTAGTGGACAAGAGGTAAACTTATCTATTTGGCTCTGCCGGGGATTGCAATGTCGAGCAATCTTTTCGTCTCTTGTCGGGGTCAAGTTCACGGCAGGAACCTGCAACTCCATGTAGATGAGAATCAATGCATGATGCAATCCTATCTATATGCATATGCAAATGCTCATGAAATGCTTATGCAGTGATCTGGGTGTGCTCGTGCATGCATGCAATCTTAGTTGGCCCCCCTACAGCGCTTGTTTATTTTCTCTTGCACGGGGTCATCGCCCCGGCTTGTACAGGGGGTTACATGCAACTTCGGCAAGGCCATGTACAATGGGTGGCTGCCGGGCAAGGCCCGACAGCCTTTGCGCCTTACGGGTAGAACTTTTGGAGATGCTCAATATTCCATGAGTTTTGCAACAGTGTGCCATCTTCGGTCTCTAGACGGACTGCGCCAGGTCTGGTGACTCATACCACCCGGTAAGGGCCTTCCCACTTTGGTGATAGCTTGTTTGTACCCTTGGCGGACTGAACACGCCTAAGGACAAGATCACCTTCCTCAAAACACCAGGCATGAACCCTGCGGCTATGATAGTGATGCAGGGCTTGCTGGTAGCGTGTAGCACGTGTAGCAGCCCGTAGACGGTTCTCCTCAAGTAGCACAGCATCGTCACGCCGATGCTGTTCTTCCGCTACTTCATCATAGGCAAGCACCCGAGGAGACTCGTAAATGAGTTCCGTGGGGATAACTGCTTCTACCTCGTAGACCAGGGAGAAGGGAGTCTGCCTGGTAGCTCGATTAGGTGTCGTTCTAAGGGACCAAAGAACTACCGACAACTCCTCAATCCACCTCCTGCTGTGCTTCTGCAGCGTATCGAAAGTTGTTGCATTGAGTCCATGAAGCGCTTCAGCGTTCGCCCTCCCAGCTTGTCCATTGCTCCGGGGGTGTGCCACAGAAGCGAATGAGATTTTGCATCTGAGGGCATGAACATATTGCATGAAGGCGTGGCTCGTGAACTGGATGCCGTTGTCAGTGATGATCCTTGCCGGAACTCCGAAACGGCACACTAATTCCTTCAAGAACTTGATAGCTGACTCAGCAGTCACCTTTCTCACAGCAGTCACTTCAGGCCACTTTGTAAACTTGTCGATGTCAACGAACAAGAATTCAAAGCCCCCGATTGCTCGGGGGAAGGGGCCGAGGATATCAAGCCCCTAGACCGAAAATGGCCATGATAGAGGGATTGTGTGAAGGGCTTGGGCAGGCAGGTGTGCTCTCTTGGAATGTAACTGGCGGGCTTCATATGTCGTGACGAGCTCAGCTGCATCTTGGAGGGCTGTGGGCTAATAGAATCCTTGCCGGAATGCTTTCCCAACTAACGCCCTTGATCCAATGTGTGATCTGCACATTCCTCTGTGAATCTCAGCCAGCAGTTCCTTTCCATCCTCCTAGCAGACACACTTCAATTTCACACCATTGGGCCTTCTTCTATATAGTGTCATCGACAAACTGATACATACTGGCCCTTCGGGCTACTTGCTCAGCTTCATCTTGGTCGCCGAGAAGTTCTCCAGTTTGGAGGAAGCGGAAGCGTTTGACAACGCGGTTGATGTAGTCGAACTTCTTCTCGTTCCGACTGATCAAGCACCGAACATACGACACCTCCGAGTTCTGCACACGTTCAGCTCGATGACGTCCCTCGAACTCTTGATCCAGCAAAGTGTCAAGGGAGAGTTCCATCAGCACGACGGCGTGGTGACGGTGATGGTGAAGTGATCCGTGTAGGGATTCGCCTAAGCACTACGTGAATATGACCGGAGGCATAAACTGTGGAGGGGGCGCCGCACACGACTAACAATTGTGGGTTGTGTGTTCTAGCGGTGCCCCTTCATATATATTGGTTGGAGGGGAGGAGAGGCAGCTAAGGGGGCGCCCCAAGTAGGAGGAATCCTACTTGGGCACCTCCCAATTCGGTCTCCCCCCTTTCCTATTCCTATTCGGAGTAGGAAGGGAAGAGGGGGAAGGGGGAAGCTTATTCCATTTTTCCTTTCCTCCTTCCCCTTTTATACTCCAATTTGGCCAAGCCATATGGGGGGCGCACCAACCCCTTTGTGGCTGGTGTGTTTCCCCTCTTGGCCCATATAGTTTGCCGGGGTTAGCCCGGAACCCCTTCCGGTGACCCGATATGTACCTGGTACCCCCGAAACACTTCCAATGTCCAAATACTATCGTCCTATATATGAATATTTACCTCTCGACCATTTCCAAACTCCTCTTCATGTCCATGATCTCATCCGGGACTCTGAACAACATTCGGTCACCAAATCACATAACTCATATAATACAAATCGTCATCAAACATTAAGCATGCGGACCCTACGGGTTCAAGAACTATGTAGACATGGCCGAGACACCTCTCTGGTCAATATCCAATAATGGAACCCGGATGCTTATATTTTCTCCCACATATTCTATGAAGATCTTTATCGGTCGAACCGTTATGACAACATACGTTATCCCCTTTGTCATTGGTATGTTACTTGCCCGAGATTCGATCGTCGGTATCTTCATACCTAGTTCAATATCGTTACCGGCAAGTCTCTTTACTCGTTCCGTAATGCATCATCCCATAACTAACTCATTAGTTACATTGCTTCCAAGCCTTATTATGATGTGCATTACCAAGAGGGCCCAGAGATACCTCTCCGATACTCGGAGTGACAAATCCTAATCTCGATCTATGCCAACCCAACAAATACCTTCGGAGATACCTGTAGAGCATCTTTATAATCACCCAGTTACATTGTAACGTTTGATAGCACACTAGGTATTCCTCCGGTATCCGACAGTTGCATAATCTCATAGTCAAAGGAATATTTATAAGTCATGATGAAAGAAATAACAATAAAACTTAACGATCATTATGCTAAACTAAAGGATGGGTCTTGTCCATCACATCATTCTCTAATGATGTGATACCGCTCATAAAATGACAACACATGTCTATGGTTAGGAAACTTAACCATCTTTGATTAATGAGCTAGTCTAGTAGAGGCTTACTAGGGACACTGTGTTTTGTCTATGTATCCACACATGTATCAAGTTTCGAGTTAATACAATTCTAGCATGAATAATAAACATTCATCATGATATGAGGAAATATAAAACAACAACTTTATTATTGCCTCTAGGGCATATTTCCTTCAAGAACTCCCACTTAGATAAACATCCCTCAAGTCATATAAATGATACGTGATCCAAATCAACTAAACCATGTCCGATCATCATGTGAGATGGTGTGGTCTTCAATTGTGAACATCTCTATGTTGATCATATCTACTATATGATTCACATTCGACCTTTCGGTCTCCAGTGTTCCGAGGCCAGGTCTGTACATGCTAGGCTCGTCAAGTGTAACCCGAGTATTTCACGTGTGCATAACTATCTTGCACCTGTTGTATGTGAACGTAGAGCCTATCACACCCGATCATCACGTGGTGTCTTAGCACGAAGAACTTTCATAACGGTGCATACTCAGGGAGAACACTTATACCTTGAAATTTAGTTAAGGGATCATCTTATAATGCTACTGTCGTACTAAGCAAAAGAAGATGCATAAAAGATAAACATCACATGCAATCAAAATATGTGGCATGATATGGTCATCATCATCTTGTGCCTTTGATCTCCGTCTCCAAAGCACCGTCATGATCTCCATTATAGCGTCGTGGTCGTCTCGCCAACTATTGCTTCTACAACTATCGCTAACGCATAGCGATAAAGTAAAGCAATTACATGGCGTTTGCATTTCATACAATAAAGCGACAACCATAAGGCTCCTACCAGTTGCCGATAACCTTTACAAAACATGATCATCTCATACAACAACGTATATCACATCATGTCTTGACCATATCACATCACAATATGCCCTGCAAAAACAAGTTAGACGTCCTCTACTTTGTTGTTGCAAGTTTTACGTGGCTGCTACGGGCTTCTAGCAAGAACCGTTCTTGCGTACGCAGCAAAACCACAATGGTGTTTTGTCAAGTTTGCGGTTTTAACCTTCAGCAAGGACCAGCCGCAGTCAAATTCGATTCAACTAAAGTTGTAGAAACAAACACCCGCCAACCACCTTTATGCAAAACTAGTTGCATGTCTGTCGGTGGAACCGGTCTCATGAACGTGGTCATGTAAGGTTGGTCCGGGCTGCCTCATCCAACAATACCACCGAATCAAAATAAGATGTTGGTGGTAAGCAGTATGACTATCACCGCCCACAACTCTTTGTGTTCTACTCGTGCATATCATCTACGCATAGACCTAGCTCTGATACCACTATTGGGAAACATAGCATGCAATTTCAAAAAAAATTCCTACGCTCACGCAAGATCTATCTAGGAGATGCATAACAATGAGAGGGGGAGAGCATCTTCATACCCTAGAAGATCGCAAAGGAGAAGTGTTTATCAACGCGGTTGACGTAGTCATACACTTTCATGATCTGCCCCGATCAAGTACCGAACATACGGCACCTCCGCGTTCAGCACACATTCAGCTCAATGACGTCCTCTCCTTTTTGATCCATCAAGACGGGTGAAGTAGTAGATGCGTTCTGGTAGCACGACGGCATGGTGACGGTGTTGCTGAAGAACAATCTCCGCAGGGCTTCGCCAAGCACAACAGAAACTATGATGGAGGATAAACTAGAGGGGACAGGGTTTCTGGCACACGGCTTGGTGATTCTTGATGTGTTCCAGGTGCTAGCCTCGCCCCTCTATTTATATGTTGATCCCTGGGGTCGAAACTTGGACTAAAAGACTCCTCAAAGTCGGTTTTGCCCACAAGGAAGAGTCCTTCTCGGAATTCCTGGGTCAGACGCCACAATCCTTGGCGTCTGGCCTAGACGCCATGGGCCTCGGTGTCTGGCCCAGGGCCAGACGCTAGGGTCTCTGGCGTGTGGCCCCTGTCCTCCGCAAAGCTCCTTTTGCACTGACCTAAAGCCCTGTGGGATTTACCCCTTGGGCGAACCATATCATCCTATATATCAATCTTTACCTTCAGACCATTCCGGGGCTCCCCGTCATGTTTGTGATCTCATCCGAGACTCCGAACAACATTTGATCACCAACATACATAACTCATATAGTACTATATTGTCAATGAACCTTAAGCATGCCCGAGACACCTCTCTGGTCAATAAGAAATAGTGGAACCTGGATACCCATATTGGCTCCTACATATTCTATGAAGATCTTTATCGGTCAAACCTTATGACAACATACGTAATTCCCTTTGTCTATCGGTATGTTACTTGCCCGACTTCGATCATCAGTATCTTCATACCTAGTTCAGTCTCGTTATGAGCAAGTCTCTTTACTCATTCCATAATGCATCATCCCACAACTACTCACTCCATCCCAAAAAACATGTCGCGGGCGCAGTTCATTGTTGATTTTGCAAAAAGGCCCTTGTAGTTTTAAAATCGTCTGAAACAAGCCCCTCCGCCCCCTGTCTTCTTCGTCCGCCGTCGATAGGGGCCGGCGCCGCCCAGCTGCGCGACTTGCCGCCCATCAGGAAGTGCTCCGCCGCCCTCGCCACCTACCTGCTCCGTCGCCGCCGTCGCCAAGTACCTGCTCCGCCGCCTCCCCCGCTCAGACCTGCATCGCCGCGATCCCCTCCCGCCTCGATTACCTGCGGGCATCGTCGGGACCTCCGGCCACGTCCTCCTCGAGCTCGCGGGCATCCACCTTGAGCTCCCGCGCATCCTCCTCAAGCTCCAGCGCATCCTCCTCAAGCTCCAGTGCATCCTCCTCGAGCTCCCGCGCGTGCGTCGCCGCAATCCATCCCGGCCGCGATCCCCTACAGGCGTCGCCGGAAATTGCCTCCACGATCCGGTGGACCAGGAGCTCGTGCGCGTCCTCCTTCTCCCCTACCCGCGCGCCCTCCTCAATCTTCCGCGCGAGCCCGTGTGGCTGCTTTTCCCCTACCGCCGGTGCTACTGCTGCTTGTCTGCCCATGCTGCCGCCAGAGCTCCTTCTCGTCAAGAGGAAGAAGGTACCGTAAGGAGTTGCTCCTCTGCTCCCTGTGCTGAATATGATCAGTGTACGGGAGTTTCTGCTCTGCTCCTGTTCATCAGGAAGAACTGCTCTGCTCCTGTTAACTGAATATGATTAGTGTTAATTGAATAAAAATCAGTAGATATCAGGGGGGTGGAGGGAGCAAGCTAGAAATAATTTGCTCAGTGTCTTCTATCTTCTCAGGAAATATATTGTAGAAAACATAAAGAGATGGTGTGCCTAAATCTCCAAACACCACACCAAGGCTTTGGAAAGCTAGTTGTAGCATCAAAACTGTTGGGTAGGTCTTCACATACAAGAGGAGAAAACAGGGCAAAGCAAAATTACTTATCATACTATGGTTGTTCATTTTTCTTCAGCAGTTCAGAGTAAAGACACCAAATGACTCTGCATATTAGGCAACATCTCAAAATCCTTGCATAAAGACAACTACCAGGGAGAATGTACTGCTAAAAAGAATGTGCTACGAAACACAAAATTGTGATCCTCAATGCTAAAGCCATGTTCTTAACACATGACATTAATTCTGTATCCTATTAGCTAAGATTCAGATACAGAAACTGACAAATACTTGGATGATGATAGCAATCACCTTTTCTCTGTACATATTCCTCATTCTCCCGGCCTTTGCGTCCATGGGCTGATCAAGGCTCTTTTCCAGCTCCCACATCGCCCCCTTGCCGGTGTCCTCATTTGTCGAAACTGTCTCCGTGAAGTTCAAACTTCAGAGCAGTCAATCAACAGCAGAAGTATGTCACAAACTGTAGGCATCAAGAAGTTAATTAGTCTAAATGTATTTGTCTTTCCCTCTTACAAACTCCAACAAAACACATGCTGATTGCTGCACAGAGTACATGGCAACCAACGACAACATATCCCATTTTGATTACGAATCTAAACGAGAACATGTGGTTAGAAGAAACCTTGGAACTTGAAAACCCAAATCTGGTTCAGTTGAGTAAACAGCAAGAAACACATAATTTTTGGTCTTGAACTTCTTTTGCATGTTGGTGGATGGCCATGCTTGTGCTGCAAGTACAAGTTAAGTGAAAATAATGTTCATATTTCTTCAGAGAAAAACTGAATAAAATAGTTAACAGTAGGTGTGTACAAAACATGGTCTGAAGCTTGTTGGGAGAAAATCATTACATAAGGCACATATTCACACTAAATCAGTTTGAACGGTGTCAAAGCATACAGTAGTACTGACAGTAATTTTGATAATCCAAGAAAATTAATTGAACCTATCTATGCTTGACATGGCATAGAAAAAATCAGTAGATGCAGAGCAATTATGATCTGAACAAACACTGTCTCTAGAACTGTTACTATAGGAACTACTGTAAGTAGAGTAAAATTGGTGGTGAATGAAGGGGAAAAACATGGGCCAATTGAATTTATTCTGTTATGAATATATTCCAGTCACAAAAGACTGGCTATTATCACTCTCTAGTTATTATTCCCTTCCCACTCTACCTTGTGGGAGGAATATCATGAGGATTTTTCTGTGCATTGTGCATTGATTGGCATCAGAAGAATGTACTAGGAGTAGCTGTGAAATTGTGAACCTTTTTTAAATGAGAATGTGGATCTTGTTAAGCCAGGCAGAACAAGATGATTTAGTAGCATTAGCACTTTAGCAGAGCACATCATAGTTCAGAGAATGTGAAGCCTTTTTTTTTGTAATGGTTGCAAGGCTCCTGTCATTCTACTCATTTTTTTCTGTATATCCTTGTTATGGTACCATGATGTACTCATCTTTTGTCATTGCTAGCAGGAGTATGGATTTGAACATGATGCCTCAAGAGGAAGACGATGAAGGTATTAATTTGAATTTGATGCCTCAAGAGGAGGAACCTCAAGTGGCAGAGAATGTAGTTATGGATTTGAACTTGATGCCTCAAGAGGAAGACGATGAAGATATGAATTGGATGCCTCAAGAAGATGAAGGGAAAGAGGATGAAGCTCAAGAGGAAGAGGATGAAGTTATGAATTGGATACTTCAAGAGAAGAGAAGAGAATTGTCAGATAAGGAGAGGCATGGTGTTTACTTTGCCTTGCTGGTAATCGAGCTCAGAGATGGGTCTGTTCAACCAGATGACAAGCTGCTAGTCTCAAACCTGTTGGACATAAGTGTACAATCTGTTGAAAGAATCTGGGAAGAGGCTAAAAAGCAAATTGTCGATGGAAAAGAAGTAGATGTCTCAAGCAAGAAGCCAGGAAGATCCGGCCGAAAGAGAAAGGAGCTAGATCTAGAGAGGACCTCAACAATCCCACTGAATAAAAGAAGAACAATTCGATCTCTGGCACGGTCTCTAGGTGTGGCCCGATCGACCCTGCATAAGAGGTTCCAGTTGAATGAGCTCAACCGCATCACAAGCACCGTGAAGCCTCACCTCAAGCTAGAGAACAAGCTTGCGAGATTGAAATTTTGTATGTCCATGGTCGATGACAATTCGATCTCAACTTCTCGGGCTATGTTAAAACCAATGACGAATATGGTTCACATCGATGAGAAGTGGTTTGACATGACGAGAGTGAAGAATAGTTACTATGTACTTCCAGGAGAACCTGAACCGAAGTGTACTGTGTCAAACACTCACAGCATTGGGAAGGTGATGTTCCTAATAGCTGTTGCCAAGCCTCGATATAACAATGAGGGGGAGCTAACATTCGATGGGAAGATCGGCATTTGGGAATTTGTCGAAGAGACTGAGGCGAAGCGGACAAGTCAGAACAGAACAAAGGGAACAAAAGTGTTGACATCAGTGAAAGTAACCAGGCCTGTGTGCAGAGATTATCTAATCAATAAGGTTATCCCGACAATTCAGGATAAGTGGCCTGATGATGATGAGGGAGCAACAATATTCATCCAATAGGATAACACAAAGCCTCATGTCCTTCCGAATGATGTAGCTTTTCGAGAAGCTGTGGAACAAACTGATCTTGACATCCGATTGCTACAACAGCCCCAAATAGCCCTGAGTTAAATTGTTTGGACCTCTGCTTCCATACCTCTCTCCAGTCTCTAACCGACTGTAGGTCACGTACAAACATCCAGGAACTGGTACAGGGTGTGGAAGAGGAATTCGAGAACTACGATCCCGACAAGTTGCACAGAAGCTTTATCACATTAGAAGCAGTTATGTTTGAAGTTATGAAAGAAAAAGGAGGAAATCAATTTAAGTTGCCCCACTTGCACAAGGATCGCGTTCAGAATGCTGGAATGGAAATAACCGGTGTATATTGCGACAGTCGGGTAGTTGTTGATACTAGGGCCATTATAGAAGAAATGGAAATTGCAATAGGAAAAGAAAATGAAAGAAAAGAATTAGCTAGAGAAGGGAAAAGAAAGAGAAGTAAAGGGAAGGGAAGGGAAGAAGTGGCCAGAGAAAGGAAAATAATGTAGTCAGGAGGGGACAAAGAGGCCCATATGTCATGTAGTCAGGTGCTCCTTGTGTATGTCTTGTGTAATCTTGTGTCAAGAGGGGACAAAGATGCCCTTATGGCATGCCCTTGTGTATGCCTTGTCTAATCCTTGTATATCAACTCCTTGTTGGAATTTATTGGAATTATCCGGGTTATTTGGATTAATTGAATTATCTAGGTTATTTGAATTAATTTGGGTTATTTGGATTTATTTAATTGATTTGGATTAATTTTAGTTATTTGAATTAATTTGGATTAATTTTAGTTATTTGCATTAATTTAAAATATTTGGATCACAACAACCAGTACCTAGGATATTTTTCTAGTACCAGGAAATAAAGCCTCTATTTAAACTGGGATTCACCTCTCCGAACCAAATTTAGACCAGAACTATTACTGGTGATAGGAGATGACCATAGAGGCTTTATGTGAAATATCTCAATTCAAAAAGGGAAAACCATGACTTGTTGCACTATTAGGGCCTGATGTGCAGATGCCCAAAAAACAAACATACATGACCTTTGAAGAAGCACCAAATCAGTTAGACTCTGACATAGCTAGTTCAGATCAAAAGATCTCAACCATCTTTCAGAGTATTTTGTCAGGTTGTTGTAACATAGCTAGTTCAGACCAAAACATCTCACATTCACTAAAATTCAGTAGATCTTCAGTGTTATAATGGCACAAACCTTGTGTTTTGCCACAAGCTTCAGGACATTTTCGTTAGTCTTCTGTGGCTCCAATGTTGCCATCTTGAGATACTTTGCTTTGATCATGTTCTGTATTCACCACAATGGCCTGACATGAGTGTTATGCATAAACAATTTTGTGGTTGTCTTTTCTTTCAGCGTAATCTAGAAAGAAGCACGGAAACAATCAACCATCATCCATATGATTTTTTTACGGCAGACATTTGGCGTGTACCTTTTCCTTCTCCTTCTCCAGATTCATTCTGTCAGATTCGCTACGCATAGCAAGCTCATCAAGCTTCTTGGATTTGAGCTCAAGATCCTGCATCTTGCAATCCAGCTCCGAACGGACCTTCTGATTCTCGCTGATAATCATCTGCGAGTGCCTATGAGCTAGTTGCTGCATCTTGTGGATTTCTGGTAAAAATGAAAGTTGAGAAGACAATAAATAAATGAAAGGTTAAAGCAGAGAATATGTTGTTCTATACACAATAACAGAGCATATAAACAGCGAGTTGCTGCATCTTGTGGATTTCTGGTGACAATGCAAGTTCAGAAGGCACTAAATAACTGAAAGTTCAAAGCAGCGAAATGCATCTATGTTGTTCTGCCATAATAACAGAGCACGTAAACAACAAGAGTGTGAAAGCACAATAATAGACCATCGCTGCATCTCTGGAAGATGAGTTCCCTTTCCTCCATCACATTCTCAAGTGAGGTCGTCTTCTCACTGTACTTAGATTCGAGCTCCTGGGCATGCTTGGCCTTTACCTCAATCTAGCTGGCCAAATTGGCCACCAACTTGTTAGTCTTGCGCGTCCCCTCGCTCTCAAGCTCTGCAACAGACTTCAGGTCGGCATTCCTCTGCAGGTACTCCCCAATCAGCACCGGGATTGGCCGGAGCAAAGGGCCAGAGCCGGCATGGCGGGCGGCGGCCCCCGGCTGGAGCAGGTGCGGAGTAGCACGTCCCTGGCGACCAGGCAGAGGGCCGGGGACGGCCGAGGAGCGCCGAAGAAGAGGGGCTAGGTGCAGTCCTTGCGGAGGGCATTCACCGACGGCGGACGCGGCGTACTGGCAGGACTAGTTGCAGGGGGAAGGATATGGGGTTGGTCGCTGGAGGCGGTGGAGATTGGCAGGGGGCGCCGACCTCGGTTCCCTCCTCCTCCTCTGGTGGCGCGTGGGTCGTCGAGCTTAAGCTGGGGAAATTGAAGATTTTTATGAGGAAGGGGGGAGCTTGGGGAGGCAGCTGCGGCGAGGGAGCGTGGGAGCAGGGGAGCCGCGGTGGCGGGGAGCAGCACAGCTGCGGCGGGGGAGCGGGGAAGCGACGGTGGCGGGGAGCAGTGCAACTGGGGATTCTCTCGGAGGAGGACAACGAGGAGTGCGGTTTGGTCGGGAGAAACTGAAGGTTTTTTTTTGTAAAATTGCCCTCGCGACATGTTTTTCGAGACGGAGGGAGTAACTCATTAGTCACTTTTCTTGCAAGGCTTCTGATGTGCATTACCAAGAGGGCCCAGAGATACCTCCCCAGTACTCGAAGTGACAAATCCTAATCTCGATCTTTGCCAACCCAACAAACACCTTCAGAGATACCTATAGAGAATATTTATAATCACTCAGTTACGTTGTGATGTTTGATAGCACACAGGGTATTCCTATGGTATCCGGGAGTTGCATAATCTCATACTCAAAGGAATATGTATATGACATGAAGAAAACTATAGCAATAAAACCGAATGATCAATATGCTAAGTTAACGGATGGGTCTTGTCCATCACATGATTCTCCTAATGATGAGATCCCGTTTATCAAATGACAACACATGTCTATGCTTAGGAAACTTAACCATCTTTGATTGAACGAGCTAGTCTAGTAGAGGCTTACTAGGGACACTTTGTTTTGTCTATGTATCCACACATGTATCAAGTTTCCAGTTAATAAAATTCTAGCATGAATAATAAACATTTATCATGATATAAGGAAATATAATATAACAACTTTATTATTGCCTCTAGGGCATATTTCCTTCACTATGTGGCCCATAACTCCCTCCACCTCTTGGCCTTTTAAGGCCCGTTGATATTTAAATTAATATATGTATGTCTGTATGTATGTATATAATGGTCTAGAGGTATTTAGAACATTTTATATATAAACATCTCCAGAAACATTTTCTACCTATATATAATTTATCGATAATACCCGATATTACCTGATACTCACCGAAACCCTTCCGGTGACACCAAAACGCTTCCGGACCTTCTCGAAACTATTTCGAATATTCATCGAATAATTTGATAAATATATTCTCTTGACTCTCATCCTACTAACACTCAGGATATCATAATTTCCTTAAACATTTGACCCCGTAGGTTCGGTAAGTCATAGACATGAACGAAAGCTTTCGTTCAATGACTGATAGCGGGACCGTGGACGTCCATATCGATCCCTATGAGCACACGAATGACATTCAAGCGAACCTATGGTTATCATATGATGTTCCCTTTGCTTCGTGATACTTCACAAAACCCGGGATGCATCGGTATTCTCCAGAGTCATCACTAACACTATACCAAAATCCTCGTTACGAGTTTTGTTCTTGTTTCTTGTTATTATGTTCCGGCATCCGTATAACGAAGTCACCTAAGTCTGGCCAGACAATGAGAAGGCCCTAAGAATACCTCTCCATTGTCAGAGGAGAAAACCCCACTTCTCAAGCTATCCGACCACTTATCAAACTTTCTGATGAACCCATAAGTTGTCGTTATGATCACTGTGTCGCAAGTTACATTTCAGCAACCCCCAAACCCGCCGTATGGTAAGTGACCATGATACTCTCATGGTCTAAGGGGCAAAATCACAGTTAACACTTCATGTTATTACAATTGATTACATACGATATTAATTCAATTCGTAAAAAACAAGTTTGGGTCGATTCAATATGATCGTTCTTCAAATGTCATAATCTCAATGTTATTTTAGGACTATCATTACACTTAGCGATATCCTAAGATCCAAAAAACGTGATCACCAACAACACTTGAGCTAGTCTTAGAGGTAAGACTAGGAACCTTTATTTTATCTATTTACGTGCATACGAGTTTCCACTAAATCACATATTCCAGGATCATAGCAGTTATAGCATGAAATATAAACTTAATTATGATTATGGAAATATAATAATGTAATATTATTGCCTCTAGGGCATATTTCTTAAGGAAATATGCCATAGAGGCAATAATGAAGTTTTTATTTTATATTTCCTTATTCATGATAAAAGTTTATTATTCATGCTAGAATTGTATCGATTGGAAACTTAAATACATGTGTGTATACATAAACAAATACAGTGTCCCTAGTATGCCTCTACTAGACTAGCTTGTTGATCAAAGATGGTTAAGGTTTCCTAACCATGGACATGTGTTGTCATTTGATAATGGGATGAATTCATTAGGAGAATGATGTGATGGACAAGACCCATCCGTTAGCTTAGCATAATGATCGTTCAGTTTTATTGCTATTGCTTTCTTCATGTCAAATACATATTCCTTCGACTATGAGATTATGCAACTCCCTGATACTAGAGGAATACCTTGTGTTCTATCAAATGTCACAACATAAATGGGTGATCATAAAGATGCTCTACATGTATCTTCGAAGGTGTTTGTTGAGTTGTCATAGATCGAGATTAGGATTTGTCACTCTGATTATCGGAGAGGTATCTCTGGGCCCTCTCGGTAATACACATCATAAGCTTGCAAGAAAATGAATAAGGTGTTAGTCACGAGGTGATGTATTACGGAATGAGTAAAGAGACTTGCTGGTAACGATATTGAACTAGGTATGAAGATATCGAACATACCGATGGACAAAGGGAATTACGTATGTTGTCATACCGGTTCGACCGATAAAGCTCTTCATAGACTATGTAGGAACCAATATGGGCATCCATGTTCCACTATTGGTTATTTACTGGAGAGGCGTCTCGGTCATGTCTATATAGTTCTTGAACCCGTAGGGTCCACACGCTTAACGTTAGTTGATGATATAGTATTATATGAGTTATGTGATTTGGTGACCAAATGTTGTTTGGAGTCCCGGATGAGATCACAGACATGATGAGGAATCTCTAAATGGTTGAGAGGTAAATATTTATATATATGACGATAGTATTCAGACACCGGAAGTGTTTCGGGGGTGTCGGGTACTTATTAGGTCACTGGAAGGGGTTCCGGGCACCCCCTGCAAAAGATATGGGCCTTATGGTCCAAGAGGGGAAACGCACCAGCCACAAGGGGCTGGTGCGCCCCCCATACAAGCCGGCCTAAGGAGGGGAAGGAAATGGGAGAAGCGACAGGGAAGTGTGGTCTAGGATTCCCACTTCCTTCCATCTCCCCCTCTGTCCTCCCCCTTGGGAAAACATGGCAGGGTTGACGGTGTCCTGGACTAGGGGGTACTAACCACGTTGGCTCCCAACCAGCTGGATCGGGCCGAGGACTCCCATGGCGGTTCACTCATGGGCCACTTCGGACAGCCCATGCCGCAGACGAGGAAGATTCCACAAAGCTTGGTGATCAAGACAAGGACTCCTCTCCACCAACGTATTTGACTAGGACTCTTGTTATCCTAGGCCTCTGGTGTATTATATAAGCCAGGGCCAGGCTAGTCAATATATTAAGACATTATTCATCATACCCTCAAGTTTTAGACCACAACATATGATCTCGGGGTAGATCAACTCTGTACTTGATACACCATCAATATAAACAAGAGCAGGACGTAGGGTTTTACCTCTATCAAGAGGGCCTGAACCTGGGTAAAACATCGTCTCCTTCGTTTCTGTTACCATTGATCTAAGAATTCATAGCTCGAGACCCCCTACCCCGAGATCTACCGGTATTGACGCTGACAATGGTGCTTTCATTGAGAGTTCCGCTGTGTGATCGACAATGGATCAATGCATGGCTGGTCCACAAATCAAACTGCGACGTCGGCATCTTCATCGCCGGCTCGACTGGTCACCTCGGCTGGTCTGAGCACCAGGCCCCTCTTCGGATCATCAAGATCGGACATATGTCGTCGTCATCATCAACTCCGATCTCTATCAAGATCATGAAGGAATCGTCGATTGAGCTCGGGGGCTTAACGTCAACATTGCCCTCGTGCGACCGTGCTGTTTTTCTGGACAACAAACATGTATCCGCTGCCACTGCCTCCTCGAGCGTCGTTTTGATGATTGCTTCAGCAAAATATCGTGGAATTGAGTATACAACAACCCTGTAAAACTTCGTCGCATTCCGTTGGAGGAATCTTCGGTGATCTATGATATACTGGAGGTGTGTCGAGTTTGGACGAGAATCTAAATGAGTTTAGGGCGTGGTCTCCAGAGCCTAGCTCGGAGGTTAGAAGATCCAACTGTTCATCTTCTGCGGAATTTCTATATCTACCACCCCTCAAAATTTCAGCTCCATCCGACCGTTCAAACTCCGGAAATCTTCTAATTAGTGCATCACTTTTCGGATTTGTTTTCTGCGCGAATACGAATCCGACCTGAGTTCATCTTTCTTCATGAACGGGATATTGGACAACCTTTTTGGAAGATTCTCTTTCTAGGCTATTGTGTTTTGTTTCCGAACACATGCTCACAAAATTTGCTCCTTTTCGGAGGTAATCTTCACCGCTATGCTGGTGTTAAACCAGCCCTTACTCCACGTCTGCTGACCTGCGCTAGACATATCGTCGATTCATCAAGCTGAGCCCAACCTTATCGGACCATCATCTCGGCAGGCTGAACAAGAGTTCGGCATCGCGAAGGCTAAATTTTCACCAACACCATCGCCGCTCTGTCACTTCATCAATCCGGCATTGACCGCGTCATAAGTTATGACCAGCGCCGGCATGGCCGAGCCATAGCTTCGTCAAACCGATGTCTGCCACGCCGAACCACTTCAGCACCTTGGTTCGCACGGTGGCAGCAATGTTACATTACCGGCCCACTCCGTCACCTCGTCTGGACCAGGGGCTTTGCCATCTCTTTATCAACCTACTCCGGAGACTTCAGCGTTACCAGCCAACCAGCTTCGTCACATTAGCTGGACCGGGGGCTTTGCCTCGGCAAGCCAACCTTTGCCAGTATCGCCATGTCGTCGCTTCATCACCCATTAGGCAATGGGTGTGCGGATCCGGTCCCAATTTTGGGAGTAACCTTTCTTCAGATTGCTACAACAGATAAACCAGGTGCTATTAATCCTAGTAATTTCTTTTTTTACTTGGGTCTATTTTTCCCGAGGAATTATTACTCTGGTTTATTCCGTCATCTGTAGACAGATCTGTCAAATGATGGCCGCACTAACGATGGTTGTGTGATGGTTCGGTCAGTTTCCCGTCCGCAGTTCGGCGAACGCCTCATCAGGGACTCAGACCGCCCTATGAATACAGGCTTTGTCACGCCGGCGCCCCGCACCGACATTGGCTTCGACGCCAGGCCACATCTCTTTAATTTTTTTTTATATATTTATATTATTTGGACTGCATTATTTACATGTGTAGGTAATCGACTTTGACTGCATCACGCGGTCACTTTGGCAGGCCGACGTTGTCGTCCCCATAGGCATAAATCAGCTCGCGTGATCACCTTGCTGGTCAAATTGCCATACCGACATGTTCAGTTGCCTCGGGGACTTCGGCATCGCTGAGAGAGCTCTACCTCATCGAGTGTTCGGCACACGGGCCATACTTCTTTATTACTCACTTTGCATAAACTATTAATCATGCAATGAATTTTTAGTTTATTATTATTACTATTATCTCCGGCTTGCACTATTTTCTGTGCACATGTAAATGATTTGGGTTGGGCATCACTGTCACCTCGGTGTATCGACGTACCATGTCACCTCGCCTGGACCAGGGGCTTCGTCATCACTTTATTAATCCACATCGGGGAGCTCGGCGCCATACTGCCGGCCTACTCTGTCTCCTCAGCCGGACTGAGGGTTCCACCCTGCCACATTGGTTGCGCTTGTAACACCCTCGATGCGACTATATCTCCCACGTGTTGAGGCACGACTTAGAGGCATAATCGCATTGAAGGCATATGTCACAAGTTAGGCAATCTTCACAAACATCCCATGTAATATAAATAATAAAGGGGAGATAACGTAGTTGGCTTACACTCGCCACGTCAATCAAGTACATAAATAACATTACATCAACCAAACACTCATGGCCCGACTACATCGCCAAGATAAAAGATAACCCAACAAGCGACACGGTCCCAATCACCCCCAACTGGGCACCACTACTGATCATCAGGAAAGGAAACATAGTAATATTGAGAGTCTTCGTCGAACTCCCACTTGAGCTCAAGCGCGTCTCCTGGAGCGGAATCATCAGGTCCTGCATCTGGTGTAATAGTAATCTGTGAGCCACAGGGACTCAGCAATCTTGCACCCTCGCGATCAAGACTATTTAAGCTTATAGGTATGGCAAGGTAAATATGTGGAGCTGCAGCAAGCGACTAGCAAGTATGGTGGCTAAATTATTCGCAAACGAGAGCGGGAAGAGGCAGCAAAGCGCGAGCGAGAAACTAGAGAACAACCTGCGCAAACCTTACTCCAACACCGTGTCCACTTCCCGGACTCCGCCGAGAAGAGGCCATCACGGTAACACACTCAGTTGATTCATTTTAATTAAGTTAAGGTTCAAGTTATCTACAACCGGACATTAACAAATTCCCATCTGCCCATAACCGCGGGCACGGCTTTCGAAAGTTCAAATCCCTGCAGGGGAGTCCCACCTTAGCCCAAGACAAGCTCTCACGGTCAACGAAGGAATAGACCTCCTCCCAAGACGTTCCGATCAGACTCGGTATCTCGGTAATTCAAGACACTTCGACAGGTTAAAACAAGACCAGCAACACCGCCCGAATGTGCTGACAAATCCCGATAGGAGCTGCACATATCTCTTTCTCAGGGCACACTCAGATTGTCTTAGGTACGGGTAGGCCAGCCCAGAGTTGCCCCTGGTGGCCACCGGCAGCTGACAGGTGAACCAACACTTAGAGGAGCACTGGCCCGGGGGGGCTAAAATAATGATGACTCTTGAGTCTGCAGAACCCAAGGGAAAGAAAACGCTAGGTGGTAAATGGTAAAACCAAGGTTGGGCATTGCTGGAAAAGCTTTAATCAAGGCAAACTAAGGGGTTCCCATGATAACCCAACCGTGTAAGGAACGCAAAATCCGGGAACATAACACCGATATGACGGAAACTAGGGCGTCAAGAGTGGAACAAAACACTAGGCGAGAGGCCGAGCCTTCCACCCTTTACCAAGTATATAGATGCATTAATATAACATGATAATATAATGGTATCCCAACAAGTAAATAAATGTTCCAACAAGGAATGGCCTTCAATCTTCAGCTGCAACTAGCAATGCTATAAGAGGGGCTGAGCAAAGCGGTAACATAGCAATCAACGGTTTGCTAGGACATGGTGGGTTAGAGGTTTGACATGGCAATTTGGGAGGCTTGAAAGCAAATGGTAGGCATCATAGCATTGGCCTAGCGAAAGAGCGAGCAAACTAGCATAGCAAAGATAGTAGTGATTTCGAGGGTATGATCATCTTGCCTGCACAGTTGTCAGAGTTGACTGGATCCTCGAAAGAAAACTCAACGGGCTCCTCGTTAGCGAACTCGTCTCCCGGCTCTACCCAAACAAGACAAACAAGCAACAAGGATACAATCAACCACATGCAAACTCACACAACACGATGCAAAGATGATATGCTATGCGGGATGCGATGCGGGATGCAAAATGCAAGATATGACAGGAAATGCATGAGCCTGGCCTCAACATGGAAATCCAAGTGTGCCACTGGAAAGATGAGATGAAATCGCTTGAAAACGATATAAAGAACATCAGAATCGGAGTTACGGTTTGGAAATGGCAAGCGATTCAAATATGACACCGGTCTGCGATTTACAGCAAGTAGCCATCTAAATGCAATGAGATGAACATGTTACAGCAGCCAAACATGACAACAAAATACATGGCAGGGATGCATTCAAGATTCTTAACAAAAGTCTAGCACTGAGCTACGGCCAATTCATCCATTAACAGGTTCAAACAAGCATGGCAAAAATGCATATGGCAAACAGATCTCAGACTTAGTGAAATTAACACTTGTCTGGAATTTCAGATCAGGTAGCCCTCTTCGGAGCAACAAAACTACATGCTACAGGATCTGAACATGGAAAAGTAAAGCATGGCATGGAGACACTCAAAGAGCTTAACAAAAGTCCCTTAGTGACCTTGAGCCAAAAGGGATCAGAAAATACAATTGCAAGCATGTGAACATAGCAAAAACATAATCAGATTTCATACTTAGTGAAAATTGACACATGCTGAAACATAACTCAAGTAGGCATGTTTATGAGCTCGATGCACTCACTACGGTGCAAGTCATGGCAAGACAAGCATACATCTATCAAGAAGGCACAAAATACAAGCTAGAAATGGCAAGAACAATAGCATAGCATGCACGGATCAGCTACAACATCACCGGCAAAATTGCAAACAAGTTGACAATCTGCCCAGATTCAAAAAGTAGCAAAAGTAGAGCTCGATTGACTCAAGCAAGGATGCACCATAATTGCAAACAAAGACATGGATGGATAGAGCACTACAATATTAATAAAACCCCCTTACTGATCATCCTCAAAAGAGGCACGGATCACTAGGAAACAACATGAACATATGGCATCATGAGATAAACAGATCAAGGACTTGGTGGAAATGCTAAGTCCCTGAAATCAGAATTACCGAGTGCCTCACTTTGCAAGCTTACACTAGTCACCACACACATCAAAAAAATACATGGGTTGCACCTCTGGAAAGATGACAAAACCCTTAACAAAACATATGTAGAGCATCAGGGCATATCATGCACACATTAATCATGGCAAAAATGACAAAAAGCTAAATGGAGTAGCAGATCTGACAATTATCTCAAGTAGCCCTCTTCTAACAGCATTTCGGGCATCAAGATGAGCTCAAATGAAAATGATGCAATGGAATGAAATGATGTACAATCTCATATGAACATTTTGATATGCTATATGCATGAAGCGGAGCTACGGATGCAAAGTTACGGGGCCACGAACATGAGAACTTGGATCTGCAATTTCGGGACTTAGAAGAAAAAAACAACCTCCGGATTAGGGTTTACTGTTCACGCACGCGAACCGAGAACTCCGGCGAGGCGGCGGCGGCTCCGGCGAGCTCAAAGAAGCGGCGGGGAGGTGCGGGAGAGGCGGATCCGGCCGGATCCGGGCCGGATCTGGCGGCAGAGAAGGCGGCGGCGGCCGGCGGGGACCTTCGGGCGGCGCGGGCGAGCTGCGCGGGGCGGCGCGGCGAGCTGCGGCGGCGTGGTGGCGATGCGGCAGCGGCGGCGGGGCGTCGGAGGCGAGGGAGGTGGCGGCGCTTCGCGGAAGAAGGCGGCGCGGGCGGCTCGGGCCGCGGGGGCCGGCTGCGGGCTCCCGGGCCGCGGCAGCGGCTTGCCACGTGGCGAGCATGGGGTGGCTGGCGGCGGCGATGTCCGGCCGGATTGGACAATGTCCGGCCGGTGCGGGGGCGATTTCTAGGGTTTCGGACGAGGAAGGAGAAAGAGATTTTCAAGGGATCTTTAAATAGGCATAGAGGGAGCTAGGAGAGTCCAAATGAGGTGCGGTTTTCGGCCACGCGATCGTGATCGAACGCTCTAGATGATGGAGCAGAGTTTGGTGGGTTTTGGGCCAAATTGGAGGGGTGTTGGGCTGCAACACACACGAGGCCTTTTCGGTCCCTCGGTTAAACGTTGGAGTATCAAACAAAGTCCAAATGATACGAAACTTGACAAGCGGTCTACCGGTAGTAAACCAAGGCCGCTTGGCAAGTCTCGGTCCAATCCGGAAATATTTAATCCCCACACACGAAAGAAAGCTAGAAATGACCACCGAAGGAGAACGAAGCGCCGGAATGCAAAATGGACAACGGGGAAAATGCTCGAATGCATGAGACGAACATGTATGCAAATGCAATGCACATGATGACATGATATGAGATGCATGAAAACGAAAACAACACACGGAGACAAAGACCCGAACCCAAGAAAATAAATAACTTAACGCCGGAAACGGCAAGAGTTGGAGTACAAATTGGGAAAGTTACATCCGGGGTGTTACAACACTCCACCACTACGAAAAGATCTCGTCCCGAGATCTAGGACTGAAAGAACTCCGGGTACTCAGAACGGAGGTGATCCTCGCGTTCCCAGGTAGCTTCACGGTCGGAACGGTGTGACCACTTGACTTTGAGAAATTTGATTGACTTGTTGCGAGTCTTGCGTTCAGTCTCTTCAAGAATAGCAACTGGGTGCTCACGATAAGAGAGATCTTCTTGGAGCTCAATGTCCTCGAAGTTGACGGTGCAGTCAGGAGTCTTGAAGCACTTTCGAAGCTGAGAGACATGGAACACGTCATGAACATTTTCAAAGTTTGAAGGAAGCTCGAGTTGATAGGCGAGGTCGCCTCTCTTGCTGACAATCTTGAAAGGTCCCACGTATCTAGGGGCAAGCTTCCCTTTGATACCGAAGCGACGAGTCCCTTTCATAGGAGAGACACGGAGGTAAACATGATCTCTGATCTCGAAAGCCAAATCACGGTGCTTACTATCATAGTAGCTCTTTTGGCGGGATTGGGCTGCTTTGAGGTTATCACGAATGACTTTGCACATTTCTTCTGCTTCTGTGATTAAGTCATTACCCAGCAGCTGACGTTCACCGGTTTCAGACCAGTTGAGAGGGGTACGACACTTCCTGCCATACAGAATTTCAAATGGGGCCTTGCCCGAACTTCCTTGAAAACTGTTGTTGTAGGAGAATTCAGCATAAGGAAGACAATACTCCCACTTCATGCCGAAGGAGATCACACAAGCCCTGAGCATATCTTCAAGAATCTGGTTGACACGCTCGACTTGACCACTAGTTTGAGGATGGAAAGCTGTGCTGAAGCGGATGTTAGTGTCCATGGCCTTCTGAAAAGAATCCCAAAACTTCGAGGTAAAGATGCTGCCACGGTCTGAAGAGATCACTTGTGGAATACCGTGCAGAGAGACAATACAAGAGGTGTAGAGTTCCGCCAATTGAGTTGTAGTGATCGACTCTTTGATAGGCAGAAAGTGAGCCACTTTAGTGAGTTTGTCGATGACAATGAATATAGCATCATTGCCACGCTTGGACTTTGGAAACCCAGTCACGAAGTCCATTTCAATGTGGTCAAACTTCCATTCTAGAATGGCAAGAGGTTGGAGGAGACCAGCTGGCCTTTGGTGTTCTGCCTTCACTCTTCTGCAGAATTACATTCATTCACGAATTGAGCAATCTCGCGCTTCATTCGAGTCCACCAATAAGCTTGCTTGAGGTCCTGATACATCTTCGTGCTCCCAGGGTGGATGGAGAGGAGAGAATTGTGAGCCTAGTTCATGATCACTTTACGGAGGTCACCTTTGGGTACAACAATACGATCCTCGAAGAAGAGAGTATCCTTGTCATCAAGGCGGTAGCACTTGTACTTGGGTTGACTCTTGGCAACCCCAATCTTCACCTTTTTCACCATAGCATCAAGAAGCTGGGCTTGGCGAATCTGGTCTTCCAAGGTAGGAGAGACTTGAAGGTTGGCCAAGAAACCTTGAGGAACAACTTGCAGATTAAATTTGCGGAAAGCTTCACAAAGCTCGGGTTGATAAGGCTTAAGAATCAGACTGTTGCAGTAAGCTTTCCTGCTCAATGCGTCAGCAATCACATTGGCCTTGCCTGGAGTATACTCAATACTCGAATTATACTCTTGAATCATTTCGACCCATCGAGTTTGCCTGAGGTTGAGATTAGGCTGAGTGAAGATATACTTGAGACTCTTGTGATCAGTGAAAATGTCCACTTTTCTTCCCAAAAGAAGATGTCTCCAAGTCAAAAGAGCATGCACAACTGCCGCCAACTCGAGATCATGAGTGGGGTAGTTCTTCTCATTAGGCTTCAACTCGCAAGAGGTATACGCAACAACTTTCTTCTCTTGCATCAATACTGCGCCAAGACGCTGGAGAGAGGCATCATAAAAGACCTCGTACGGCTTGGATTCATCAGGCGGAGTCAGAACTGGAGTAGTGATCAATTTCTCTTTCAAAGTGTTGAAAGCAATGTCACACTCCGGAGACCAAACGTACGTGACGTGCTTCCGGAGAAGATTTGAGAGAGGCTTCACGATCTTCGAAAAGTTTTCAACGAATCTTCGGCAATAGCTTGCGAGACCGAGGAAGCTACGGAGTTGCTTCACGTTCTGAGGAGGTTCCCAATTCACAATTGCAGACACCTTCTCAGGATTCACGGCAATGCCCTTGGCAGAGATGATATGACCAAGATAAAGAACCTCATCGAGCCAAAATTCACACTTGGAGAACTTGGCATAGAACTGATGTTCCCTGAGCTTATCAAGAACCAAACGCAAGTGCTTGGCATGATCTTCCTTGTTCTTCGAGAAAACCAAAATGTCGTCGAGATAGACCAAAACAAAGTCATTGGTGTAGGCATTGAAGATGAAGTTCATCATGCGAGAGAACGTCGGAGGAGCGTTGACGAGGCCAAAAGACATGACAGTGTATTCATATGAACCAAAGCTTGTCCTGAAAGCCGTCTTGGGAATATCTTGCTCACGGATTCGAATCTGATGATAACCCATACGAAGATCAAGCTTGGAGAATACTTGGGCACCTTTGAGTTGTTCGAACAGCTCATTGATGTTGGGAAGTGGGTATTTGTTCTTGATGGTCTTCTTGTTCAATGGACGGTAATCTACACAAAGTCGGTCCGTTCCATCCTTCTTCTTCACAAAAAGAACACCACAACCCCACGGAGAAGAACTAGGCCGGATGAGACCCATTTTCTCTTGAATATCGAGTTGCTTCTTAAGCTCCTTCAGCTCTTCAGGTCCAGCTTGTAAGGACGTTTGCACACTGGTTCCGTGCCAGGCTCAAGATCAATAACGAATTCAACTGGCCGGTGCTTAGGCATTCCTGGAAGCTCTTCTGGAAAGACGTCTTGATATTCGCAAATGACTGGAATTTGAGAGATGGCATCCAATTCACCCTTCTCATTGAGAGAAAACAGACGGATGGTATCATCACGAGCGGCAAAGACAATTACATCCTCAGACGAATGAGTCAATTGAATCTGCCTGGCTGCACAATCAAGCTGAGCCTTGTGCTTAGAAAGCCAATCCATCCCGAGAATAAGATCAATATCCGAGTCACCAAGAACCGTAGGGGAAGAAAGGAACTTGTAGTCTCCCAAAGTGATAGTAACATCCGGAGCAATGGAGTTAGCATGCATGCACCTTCCGGGAGAGACAACTGCTAGAGGACTAGGCAAAATTTGCAAAGGCAAACTATGCTTAGATGAAAACGGTCTCGAGATGAAACAATGCGATGCACCCGTGTCAAAAAGAACTTTAGCTGGAATATCATTAACAGTAAGGTTACCCATGATGACATCTGATGAGTCCTCTGCCTGAGCTGCATTCATCAAATTGACCTTGGCGTGCTTGGGATTATGCCTGACCACAGCTGTACTTGCCGATCTCACAGGAGGAGGAGGAGGAAGAGGCCTCTGATTGAAACACTTGTTGGCATAGTGACCCTTCTGTTGGCACTTGTTGCACGTGACCTCTGAAAGTGGACGGTGATACGGAGCCCTCGATCTTGGAGCTTGAGACGAAGTCTTGTTCTGAAAGCCAGGGTTGGGTGGGTGGGAAGATCCACTGCCACCTTTGCTCTTCTGCTGGTACGGCTGACGGAACAGAGGAGGAGGAAGCCAATACTTCTGCTGCTTAGCCACTTGAGTAGAGGAAGAAGGAGTAACATCTCTGACTCGCTTCTTGGAAGCATCACACCTCAGCTGAGCAGCCTCTTGCTTCAATGCCATGTTGTAGAACTCATCGTATCTCAAGGGCTCGAAAAGAACAAGAGCGAGCTGGATTTCTTCTCTGAGGCCACCCCTGAACTGATATATCATGCTCTTCTCATCAGGGACGTCCTGCTTGGCAAAGCGGGCGAGCTTCTGGAACAACTTGTTGTAGTCATAGACAGACAAAGAGCCTTGCTTCAGGTTGCGGAATTCCTCACGCTTGCTTTCAACCACGGTCTGAGGAATATGATGAGCTCGGAAATCTCGACGGAAATCATCCCAAGTGATAACACGTCCACCTCTGGAGTCCTTGTACTGCTGGAACCATTCTGCAGCTTGATGTTTGAGTTGGAAGGAAGCGAACTTAAGAAAGTCCTATGGCCTGACGTTACTGCACTCGAAATGCTTGCATAGATCCACAAGCCAATCGTTAGCATCGGATGCCTCAACACAATTGCTGAAAGTCTTTGGCCCATTAGCAAGGAACTGGTTGAGTGTAGCAAAGTGATTCTGATTGTTGCCTTGATTGCGCTCTTGGAGAATTTGCATGATCAACTGTGTATTTGCATTGGTTCCGGCCATCACAGCTTGCCATGCCTCCGGAGGAGGTGGAGGTGGTGGCGGATCAGGATTCGGAGTCGTGCGCGTTGGAGGAGCCATCCTGAAGAGGTTGACCACAATTAGCACATTGATAGACAAATATTGAAGCTGAATCCAACGGAATGAAAATTGCAACATATAGTCTTCACATCGAACAAAATGAACGAATGCCTTCCTCTTGAAATGGTCACATATCCATAAATTGAGAAGCCACGTAGAATTAAGGTAGAGAAATAAATCAACAAGGTACGGATCAAGAACGAATAATCGGTAAGAAATCCCAATCTCAAACCAATATCCGTGGAAGAAGAACTAGAGCTACAAGAATTCCCACCTATGAAACTCCCGAACCTTTCCGGTTATGCAATCAGGTGTTGGGGATACAGGGGAAGCATAATATCTCACCCAAACTAGCAAATCCTACATCCAGCTGTATCCATCCTTCAACACATAACCAAGAAAACTTCCTAAACCATCTACCTCAACCTTCGAAAAGCATCCGTTATACAAGTTATGGCGATACTCCCGAACTCCCGCCCCAGTACGGGGTAGCGTCGAGGTTATCTCACCAACGAACTGCATAAAAGAGATTTTCGATGTCGGCGTACTAAACTCAGGTATTCCAGAACTGCAACGATAAAATTATGATGACAACACCTCAGAGCTCAACTCCCCGGGACACTTCCACTAAACCCCTGACAGGAGGCACCAAGACAATGTTCTCATCATAAAACCATCGGAACGATTCCAAGATACCCGCGTGATCCTAAATTTTTTTAGTGAAATTTGAGAAGAGAATAGTCAAAACTCTATGTCAGGATGCCTTACCAGAGCGATGAGGAGACTGGGAAGTAAAAAGAATTCCTAAACTCTCCGATATATAATTCCTAAATGACTCAAAACATTTTTCTAGACACAACTCGGCTGCTAAAAACAATCAAGCAATGGGGCTCCTAAGGTCGGGAAAGGCTCTGATTACCAACTTGTAACACCCTCGATGCGACTATATCTCCCACATGTTGAGGCACGACTTAGAGGCATAATCGCATTGAAGGCATATGTCGCAAGTTAGGCAATCTTCACAAACATCCCATGTAATATAAATAATAAAGGGGAGATAACGTAGTTGGCTTACACTCGCCACGTCAATCAAGTACATAAATAACATTACATCAACCAAACACTCATGGCCCGACTACGGCGCCAAGATAAATGATAACCCAACAAGCGACACGGTCCCAATCACCCCCAACTGGGCACCACTACTGATCATCAGGAAAGGAAACATAGTAACGTTGAGAGTCTTCGTTGAACTCCCACTTGAGCTCAAGCGCGTCTCCTGGAGCGGAATCATCAGGCCCTGCATCTGGTGTAATAGTAATCTGTGAGCCACAGGGACTCAGCAATCTCGCACCCTCGCGATCAAGACTATTTAAGCTTATAGGTATGGCAAGGTAAATATGTGGAGCTGCAGCAAGCGACTAGCAAGTATGGTGGCTTACTTATTCACAAACGAGAGCGAGAAGAGGAGGCAAAGCGCGAGCGAGAAACTAGAGAACAACCTGCGCAAATATTACTCCAACACCGTGTCCACTTCCCGGACTCCGCCGAGAAGAGGCCATCGTGGTAACACACTCAGTTGATTCATTTTAATTAAGTTAAGGTTCAAGTTATCTACAATCGGACATTAACAAATTCCCATCTGCCCATAACCGCGGGCATGGCTTTCGAAAGTTCAAATCCCTGTAGGGGAGTCCCAACTTAGCCCATGAGAAGCTCTCACGGTCAACGAAGGAATAGACCTCCTCCCAAGACGTTCTGATCAGACTCGGTATCTCGGTAATTCAAGACACTTCAACAGGTTAAAACAAGACCAGCAACACCGCCCGAATGTGCCAATAAATCCCGATAGGAGCTGCACATATCTCTTTCTCAGTTCACACTCAGATTGTCTTAGGTATGGGTAGGCCAGCCCAGAGTTGCCCCTGGTGGCCACCGGCAGCTGACAGGTGGACCAACACTCAGAGGAGCACTGGCCCGGGGGGGTTAAAATAATGATGACCCTTGAGTCTGCAGAACCCAAGGGAAAGAAAAGGCTAGGTGGCAAATGGTAAAACCAAGGTTGGGCATTGCTGGAAAAGCTTTAATCAAGGTGAACTATCAAGGGGTTCCCATTAAAACCCAACCGTGTAAGGAACGCAAAATCCGGGAACATAACACCGATATGACGGAAACTAGGGCGGCAAGAGTGGAACAAAACACTAGGCGAGAGGCCGAGCCTTCCACCCTTTACCAAGTATATAGATGCATTAAGATAACATGATAATATAATGGTATCCCAACAAGTAAATAAATGTTCCAACAAGGAACGGCCTTCAATCTTCACCTGCAACTAGCAACGCTATAAGAGGGGCTGAGCAAAGCGGTAACATAGCCAATCAACGGTTTGCTAGGACATGGTGGGTGAGAGGTTTGACATGGCAATTTTGGAGGCTTGAAAGCAAATGGTAGGCATCGTAGCATTGGCATAGCGAAAGAGCGAGCAAACTAGCATAGCAAAGATAGTAGTGATTTCGAGGGTATGATCATCTTGCCTGCACAGTTGTCAGAGTTGACTGGATCGTCGAAAGCAAACTCAACGAGCTCCTCGTTAGCGAACTCGTCTCCCGGCTCTACCCAAACAAGAAAAACAAGCAACAAGGATACAATCAACCATATGCAAACTCAAACAACATGATGCAAAGATGATATGCTATGCGGGATGCGATGCGGGATGCAAAATGCAAGATATGACAGGAAATGCATGAGCCTGGCCTCAACTTGGAAAATCCAAGTGTGCCACTGGAAAGATGAGATGAAATCGCTTGAAAATGATATAAAGAACGTCGGAATCGGAGTTACGGTTTGGAAATGGCAAGCGATTCAAATATGACACCGGTCTGTGATTTACAGCAAGTAGCCATCTAAATGCAATGAGATGAACATGTTACAGCACCCAAACATGACAACAAAATACATGGCAGGGATGCATTCAAGATGCTTAACAGAAGTCTAGCACTAAGCTACGGCCAATTCATCCATTAACAGGTTCAAACAAGCATGGCAAAAATGCATATGGCAAACAGATCTGAGACTTAGTGAAATTAACACTCGTCTGGAATTTCAGATCAGGTAGCCCTCTTCGGAGCAACAAAACTACATGCTACAGGATCTGAACATGCCAAAGTAAAGCACGGCATGGAGACACTCAAAGAGCTTAACAAAAGTCCCTTAGTGACCTTGAGCCAAAAGGGATCAGAAAATACAATTGCAAGCATGTGAACATAGCAAAAACATAATCAGATTTCATACTTAGTGAAAATTGACACATGCTGAAACATAACTCAAGTAGGCATGTTTATGAGCTCGATGCACTCACTACGGTGCAAGTCATGGCAAGACAAGCATACATCTATCAAGAAGGCACAAAATACAAGCTAGAAATGGCAAGAACAATAGCATAGCATGCACGGATCAGCTACAACATCACCGGCAAAATTGCAAACAAGTTGACAATCTGCCCAGATTCAAAAAGTAGCAAAAGTAGAGCTCGATTGACTCAAGCTAGGATGCAACATAATTGCAAACAAAGACATGGATGGATAGAGCACTACAATATTAATAAAACCCCCTTACTGATCATCCTCAAAAGAGGCACGGATCACTAGGAAACAACATGAACATATGGCATCATGAGATAAACAGATCAAGGACTTGGTGGAAATGCTAAGTCCCTGAAATCAGAATTACCGAGTGCCTCACTTTGCAAGCTTGCACTAGTCACCACACACATCACAAAAATACATGGGTTGCACCTCTGGAAAGATAACAAAACCCTTAACAAAACATATGTAGATCATCAGGGCATATCATGCACACATTAATCATGGCAAAAATGACAAAAAACTAAATGGAGTAGCAGATGTGACAATTATCTCAAGTAGCCCTCTTCTAACAGCATTTCGGGCATCAAGATGAGCTCAAATGAAAATGATGCAATGGAATGAAATGATGTACTCTCTGAGATGAACATTTTGATATGCTATATGCATGAAGCGGAGCTACGGATGCAAAGTTACGGGGCAACGAACATGAGCACTTGGATCTGCAATTTTGGGACTTAGAAGAAAAAAACAACCTCCGGATTAGGGTTTACTGTTCACGCACGCGAACCGAGAACTCCGGCGAGGCGGCGGCGGCTCCGGCGAGCTCAAAGAAGCGGCGGGGAGGTGCGGGAGAGGCGGATCCGGCTGGATCCGAGCCGGATCTGGCGGCGGCGGCCGGCGGGGACCTTCGGGCGGCGTGGGCGAGCTGCGCGGGGCGGCGTGGCGAGCTGCGGCGGCGCGG
>NC_041382.1:117456555-117461766 GCF_002162155.2 Triticum dicoccoides
GGAAGGAGGCGGCGCGGGCGGCTCGTGCCGCGGGGGCCGGCTGCGGGCTCCCGGGCCGCGGCGGCGGCTTGCCACGTGGTGAGCGCGGGGTGGCTGGCGGCGGCGATGTCCGGCCAGATTGGACAATGTCCGGCCGGTGCGGGGGCGATTTCTAGGGTTTCGGACGAGGAAGGAGAAAGAGATTTTCGGGGGATCTTTAAATCGGCATAGAGGGAGCTAGGAGAGTCCAAATGAGGTGCGGTTTTCGGCCACGCGATCGTGATAGAACACTCTAGATGATGGAGAAGAGTTTGGTGGGTTTTGGGCCAAATTGGAGGGGTGTTGGGCTGCAACACACACGAGGCCTTTTCGGTCCCTCGGTTAAACGTTGGAGTATCAAACGAAGTCCAAATGATACGAAACTTGACAGGCGGTCTACCGGTAGTAAACCAAGGCTGCTTGGCAAGTCTCGGTCCAATACGGAAATGTTTAATCCCCACACACGAAAGAAAGCTAGAAATGACCACCGGAGGAGAACGAAGCGCCGGAATGCAAAACGGACAACGGGGAAAATGCTCGAATGCATGAGACGAACACGTATGCAAATGCAATGCACATGATGACATGATATGAGATGCATGAAAACGAAAACAACACACGGAGACAAAGACCCGAACCCGAGAAAATAAATAACTTAACGCCGGAAACGGCAATAGTTGGAGTACAAATTAGGAAAGTTACATCCGGGGTGTTACAACACTCCACCACTACGAAAAGATCTCGTCCCGAGATCTAGGACTGAAAGAACTCCGGGTACTCAGAACGGAGGTGATCCTCGCGTTCCCAGGTAGCTTCACGGTCGGAATGGTGTGACCACTTGACTTTGAGAAATTTGATTGACTTGTTGCGAGTCTTGCGTTCAGTCTCTTCAAGAATAGCAACTGGGTGCTCACAATAAGAGAGATCTTCTTGGAGCTCAATGTCCTCGAAGTTGACGGTGCGGTCAGGAGTCTTGAAGCACTTTCGAAGCTGAGAGACATGGAACACGTCATGAACATTTGCAAAGTTTGAAGGAAGCTCGAGTTGATAGGCGAGGTCGCCTCTCTTGCTGACAATCTTGAAAGGTCCCACGTATCTAGGGGCAAGCTTCCCTTTGATACCGAAGCGACGAGTCCCTTTCATAGGAGAGACACGGAGCTAAACATGATCTCTGATCTCGAAAGCCAGATCATGGTGCTTACTATCATAGTAGCTCTTTTGGCGGGATTGGGCTGCTTTGAGGTTATCACGAATGACTTTGCACATTTCTTCTGCTTCTGTGATTAAGTCATTACCCAGCAGCTGACGTTCACCGATTTCAGACCAGTTGAGAGGGGTATGGCACTTCCTGCCATACAGAATTTCAAATGGGGCCTTGCCCGAACTTGCTTGAAAACTGTTGTTGTAGGAGAATTCAGCATAAGGAAGACAATACTCCCACTTCATGCCGAAGGAGATCACACAAGCCCTGAGCATATCTTCAAGAATCTGGTTGACACGCTCGACTTGACCACTAGTTTGAGGATGGAAAGCTGTGCTGAAGCGGATGTTAGTGCCCATGGCCTTCTAAAAAGAATCCCAAAACTTCGAGGTAAAGATGCTGCCACGGTCTGAAGAGATCACTTGTGGAATACCGTGCAGAGATACAATACAAGAGGTGTAGAGTTCCGCCAATTGAGCTGTAGTGATCGACTCTTTGATAGGCAGAAAGTGAGCCACTTTAGTGAGTTTGTCGATGACAATGAATATAGCATCATTGCCATGCTTGGACTTTGGAAACCCAGTCACGAAGTCCATTTCAATGTGGTCAAACTTCCATTCTGGAATGGCAAGAGGTTGGAGGAGACCAGCTGGCCTTTGGTGTTCTGCCTTCACTCTTCTGCAGACATCACATTCATTCACGAATTGAGCAATCTCGCGCTTCATTCGAGTCCACCAATAAGCTTGCTTGAGGTCCTGATACATCTTCGTGCTCCCAGGTTGGATGGAGAGGAGAGAATTGTGAGCCTCGTTCATGATCACTTTACGGAGTCACCTTTGGGTACAACAATACGATCCTCGAAGAAGAGAGTATCCTTGTCATCAAGGCGGTAGCACTTGTACTTGGGTTGACTCTTGGCAACCCCAATCTTCACCTTTTTCACCATAGCATCAAGAAGCTGGGCTTGGCGAATCTGGTCTTCCAAGGTAGGAGAGACTTGAAGGTTGGCGAGGAAACCTTGAGGAACAACTTGCAGATTAAATTTGCGGAAAGCTTCACAAAGCTTGGGTTGATAAGGCTTAAGAATCAGACTGTTGCAGTAAGCTTTCCTGCTCAATGCGTCAGCAATCACATTGGCCTTGCCTGGAGTATACTCAATACTTGGATTATACTCTTAAATCATTTTGACCCATCGAGTTTGCCTGAGGTTGAGATTAGGCTGAGTGAAGATATACTTGAGACTCTTGTGATCAGTGAAAATGTCCACTTTTCTTCCCAAAAGAAGACGTCTCCAAGTCAAAAGAGCATGCACAACTGCCGCCAACTCGAGATCATGAGTGGGGTAGTTCTTCTCATTAGGCTTCAACTGGCGAGAGGTATACGCAACAACTTTCTTCTCTTGCATCAATACTGCGCCAAGACCTTGGAGAGAGGCATCATAAAAGACCTCGTACAGCTTGGATTCATCAGGTGGAGTCAGAACTGGAGCAGTGATCAATTTCTCTTTCAAAGTGTTGAAAGCAATGTCACACTCCAGAGACCAAACGTACTTGACGTGCTTCTGGAGAAGATTTGAGAGAGGCTTCGTGATCTTCGAAAAGTTTTCAACGAATCTTCAGCAATAGCTTGCGAGACCGAGGAAGCTACGGAGTTGCTTCACGTTCTGAGGAGGTTCCCAATTCACAATTGCAGACACCTTCTCAGGATTCACGGCAATGCCCTTGGCAGAGATGATATGACCAAGATAAAGAACCTCATCGAGCCAAAATTCACACTTGGAGAACTTGGCATAGAACTGATGTTCCCTGAGCTTATCAAGAACCAAACGCAAGTGCTTGGCATGATCTTCCTTGTTCTTCGAGAAAACCAGAATGTCGTCGAGATAGACCAAAACGAAGTCATTGGTGTAGGCGTTGAAGATGAAGTTCATCATGCGAGAGAACGTTGGAGGAGCGTTGACGAGGCCAAAAGACATGACAGTGTATTCATATGAACCAAAGCTTGTCCTGAAAGCCGTCTTGGGAATATCTTGCTCACGGATTCGAATCTGATGATAACCCATACGGAGATCAAGCTTGGAGAATACTTGGGCACCTTTGAGTTGTTCGAACAGCTCATTGATGTTGGGAAGTGGGTATTTGTTCTTGATGGTCTTCTTGTTCAATGGACGGTAATCAACACAAAGTCGGTCCGTTCCATCCTTCTTCTTCACAAAAAGAACACCACAACCCCACGGAGAAGAACTAGGCCGGATGAGACCCATTTTCTCTTGAATATCGAGTTGCTTCTTAAGCTCCTTCAGCTCTTCAGGTCCAGCTTGTAAGGACGTTTGCACACAGGTTCCGTGCCAGGCTCAAGATCAATAACGAATTCAACTGGCCGGTGCTTAGGCATTCCCGGAAGCTCTTCTGGAAAGACGTCTTGATATTCACAAATGACTGGAATTTGAGAGATGGCATCCAATTCACCCTTCTCATTGAGAGAAAACAGACGGATGGTATCATCACGAGTGGCAAAGACAATTACATCCTCAGACGAATGAGTCAATTGAATCTGCCTGGCTGCACAATCAAGCTGAGCCTTGTGCTTAGAAAGCCAATCCATCCCGAGAATAAGATCAATATCCGAGTCACCAAGAACCGTAGGGGAAGAAAGGAACTTTTAGTCTCCCAAAGTGATAGTAACATCCGGAGCAATGGAGTTAGCATGCATGCACCTTCCGGGAGAGACAACTGCTAGAGGACTAGGCAAAATTTGCAAAGGCAAACTATGCTTAGATGAAAACGGTCTCGAGATGAAGCAATGCGATGCACCCGTGTCAAAAAGAACTTTAGCTGGAATATCATTAACAGGAAGGTTACCCATGATGACATCTGATGAGTCCTCTGCCTGAGCTGCATTCATCAAATTGACCTTGGCGTGCTTGGGATTATGCTTGACCACAGCTGTACTTGCCGATCTCACAGGAGGAGGAGGAAGACGCCTCTGATTGAAACACTTGTTGGCATAGTGACCCTTCTGTTGGCACTTGTTGCACGTGACCTCTGAAAGCGGACGGTGATACGGAGCCCTCGATCTTGGAGCTTGAGACGAAGTCTTGTTCTGAAAGCCAGGGTTGGGTGGGTGGGAAGATCCACTGCCACCTTTGCTCTTCTGCTGGTACGGCTGACGGAACGGAGGAGGAGGAAACATGGCAGTACAATATTAATAAAACTCCCTTACTGATCATCCTCAAAAGAGGCACGGATCACTAGGAAACAACATGAACATATGGCATCATGAGATAAACAGATCAAGGACTTAGTGGAAATGCTAAGTCCCTGAAATCAGAATTACCGAGTGCCTCACTTTGCAAGCTTGCACTAGTCACCACATACATCACAAAAATACATGGGTTGCACCTCTGGAAAGATGACAAAACCCTTAACAAAACATATGTAGAGCATCAGGGCATCTCATGCACACATTAATCATGGCAAAAATGACAAAAAGCTAAATGGAGTAGCAGATCTGACAATTATCTCAAGTAGCCCTCTTCTAACAACATTTCGGGCATCAAGATGAGCTCAAATGAAAATGATGCAATGGAATGAAATAATGTACTCTCTGAGATGAACATTCTGATATGCTATATGCATGAATCGGAGCTACGGATGCAAAGTTACGGGGCCACGAACATGAGCACTTGGATCTGCAATTTCGGGACTTAGAAGAAAAAAACAACCTCCGGATTAGGGTTTACTATTCACGCACGCGAACCGAGAACTTCGGTGAGGCGGCGGCGGCACCGACGAGCTCAAAGAAGTGGCGAGGAGGTGTGGGAGAGGCGGATCCGGCCGGATCCTGGCCGGATCTGGCAGCGGAGAAGGCGGCGGCGGCCGGCGGGGACCTTCGGGCGGCGCGGGCGAGCTGCACGGGGCGGCACGGCAAGCTGCGGCGGCACGGTGGCGATGCGGTAGCGGTGGCGGGGCATCGGAGGCGAGGGAGGTGGC
>NC_041382.1:117462258-117467984 GCF_002162155.2 Triticum dicoccoides
CGGGGGCCGGCTGCGGGCTCCCGTACCGCGACGGCGGCGGCTTGCCACGTGGCGAGCGCGGGGTGGCTGGCGGCGGCGATGTCCGGCCGGATCGGACAATGTCCGGCCGGTGCGGGGGCGATTTCTAGGGTTTCGGACGAGGAAGGAGAAGGAGATTTTCGGGGGATCTTTAAATAGGCATAGAGGGAGCTAGGAGAGTCCAAATGAGGTGCGGTTTTCGGCCACACGATCGTGATCGAATGCTCTAGATGATGGAGCAGAGTTTGGTGGGTTTTGGGCCAAATTGGAGGGGTGTTGGGCTGCAACACACACGAGGCCTTTTCGGTCCCTCGGTTAACCGTTGGAGTATCAAACGAAGTCCAAATGATACGAAACTTGACAGGCGGTCTACCGGTAGTAAACCAAGGTCACTTGACAAGTCTTGGTCCAATCCAGAAATGTTTAATCCCCACACGCGAAAGAAAGCTAGAAATGACCACCGGAGGAGAACGAAGCGCCGGAATGCAAAACAGACAACGAGGAAAATGCTCGAATGCATGAGACGAACACGTATGCAAATGCAATGCACATGATGACATGATATGAGATGCATGACAACGATAACAACACACGGAGACAAAGACCCGAACCCAAGAAAATAAATATAACTTAACGCCGGAAACGGCAAGAGTTGGAGTACAAATTGGGAAAGTTACATCCGGGGTGTTACAGCGCTATGTCGCCACTTCCGAGTGCCGCGCTCTTTGCTCCGCTACCTCGGGACCGGCTTGGAGGCTTGGACCTCAACCCTCTACAAGCTCGACCCACGTCATCAACGCCGAACACATTAATCTGCTAAGTCATTTTCATGATCGAAGTTTTTAAATTTTTAATTTGAGTTCGGTTCGACCATGCTCACGTGAGTTGTTTGTTAAAATAAATTCCCTTCACCCATGTTAACTAGGGGCTCTTAAATTTATATGAGTCATTTTATAACAAGTTTGTTTTCTTCTTGGTCGTTGCAAAGTCTTTTGTACCACACCTTTTTCGACGCGAGTGTGTGGTCAATAACCGGGGAGCCTAGTTTCTCTCTTAAAGCCGCTCGAGTTTAGTTCGCTAAACTGGCCTAATGAGAAGTACTCTGCCTTCGGGATAGGAAGTTCAAGCCGTAGGCTGACCCGCTTGAAGTCTTGAGATCGAGTGTGTCATGTTAAAGCATGAAAGTAGCACAATTGTTTTTAAGACCAATTTTCAGATTGGCACCAAAAACTTAATTTAGTTCGGGTGTACAGTTTTTACTAAGGTTTTTTTGGTTTTTAAGCCAGTGGCACTTTTAAACTATTTGTGTGTTTCCAGCATAAGTCTCGGAGTGCAACGCCAGACACCTTTAGAGATTCGGCCAAACATTCTCGGGTATTGCTTTATATGCATCGGTTTCAAATTGTGTCTTCGGTCAATAGTTGGGTTGCCCGGCTCCTGTGCTTGCCTCCGACATTCCACTTTGTTCGGCTAGGCGTGCAAAGGGAGAACCACTGTGATTGTGCTTCCAGCTCGCATGGTTAAGCGCCTCAGTGGAGAAAGCCGAAAACTGACTGTCACAATAAGCATAAACTGGTCAGCGATCCGATGACTGTGTTTAACTATGGGCCATTCATAACATTGGTTGTACTGTTCATGGCTAGACTTCGGTCGGTGCTGAACACTAGCCGGGGGCTCATAGCTAGCTTCCCCAGTTTAAAGCTCCTATGACTAAGTGAAAGTTATAAAGCCTGCATATCCGATGCCTTGTTTCCGCTAACACAACCGCCTCCGGGCACGGAGATGTCAGCTATGGGTTGTCTTATTACTACGGAAACACTCTACGTAGTATCTACAAAGGGGTGGAAGCCGACGATGGGCCACTTTCAACTGATAAACGGTCACAACGGAGTCAAAATAAACATATCATCGGTGTTTGTATTTAATATACGAGGGTTGCCTTCCATAATCATCGTTATAAAGCCATAAATATGCATTGACTTAAGATTTTGGCCAAGCTGGGTTGCCTGGCTCCTGTGCTTACCCCTACGTTCCCGATTGTTCGGCTAGGCGATAAAGGGAGCACCTCCGTGATTGTTACTACCGGGTCATTCCAGTTAGTACCTCAGACTGGGTGAAGCCAAAATCTAGCTATCTTAAAGGATATAATTGGTCGGCAGCATCGGAAGTGAAAATTTCGTTCCATTCGGACCATAGAGTTCGGGAACTTTCCCCGAACTAAATCCTTAGTATTTTCCTCCTGCATTGATCGGAGATGAGGTTTCATGATCATGGTCATCATGAGAACCCAAAGAAAGGAACCGATAGCAGAACTATTTTCTTTGGAAGATGTTTCTTCATATAACATGTCTCTCCGCATACCTTTGTTTATAAAACCATCTGGCCGAATTGCCTCGTTTGCCACAAATCTTTTCCCTCATAAAGGCTTTACAACATGGGACAAACACTCCCTGGCTACTGGCCGTGGAGGTTGAAGCCGACGGTCGGTCAACAAAGTTTTGTACAATGCGGATCCAAGCATTAATGATGTAAAGTACTTGGGTACATATAATCATTACACATAAATTGTGAGCAAAAATCAATTTTTCCGCAACCAATCTTTTAAAGAGTCAATGGCACAATCTCTTTGAGGCAACCAAACAGCTGACATAACGCTCTCATAGTTCCCTATTGGCATTGATTTCCTATCTATTAAGCCCCTTAAGGCCAAACTTGGAGAGCTCAACTTTCGTTAGCTCTAACTCCTTTATGAGATCTTTAATCTCTTTCGAGGAAGTTTGTGTTAAACACAACAAATTTTTTTGTCAAATAGATATTCATCCTTAATTCGGCCACTCGTGCCCACATTAAGGCTCGGGGGCTACTGGTCTTCACGCTTATTATTTACAAATATTAAAGGGGCACATCGATCCCCTGATCTTGTGTTGCCACCCGACCAGTGTCTGGGGGGCTACTGCATTGCCTATTCAATGCAGAATGTTCAAAGTGCTTAATGTTCGGCTTGACCGAACTATGGGCAAACACATCTTCGGACAACAATAGGTACCATCTGGACCTATCCGGTATCAAGCTAATATATTACAGAAACTTCTCAAAACCCTCTCTCAAGGGCTCGTTCGCTAATCACTATTTCCTCTAATATATTACACCGTGTTTCTATTCCTAAGTATGCTGCCGAGCTCGGAATTGATCCTCGGGCTGATTTTATGAATCTACCTGAGTCTCAGGGGCTACTAGGGTCAGCGGTTTGATTTTATCCTTCAGGTGCATACCGGATATTAGGCCAACGCGCACCTTGAGGGCCACTGGCTATATATCTCGGCAGAGAATACATTGCACAAATGGGAGTTAAATCCGCAAACAATCAGTCCACGACCGAGGTAGTGCACCACCTCGGATGTAGTCCGACATAAAGCTCGGATACAAATGGTTGGATCCATAAAGGGCATTTCCGACATTAAAGCTCGGTTAAACTCCTTCAATTTTTTTCGAGCCGAGGTGATCTATGACACCTCGGATATAGTCCGGCGTTGGAGCTCGGATACATTCCGGCATTGAAGCTCGGACATAGTCCGGCGTTGGAGGTCGGCTGCAAGAAGACACCTCAGATATAGTCCGACGATGGAGCTCGGATATAGTTCGGCGTTGGAGCTTGGACACGAGAGGTTACCTCCACACCGGAAACACTTTAGACCCGAGGTGGGCATAAAAATAACAAGGCATTGATAAAGGCCAATAACTTAAAGGGGGTCCACGTACGGATACCCGACGTGTAAACTCTTCGAATTTACTTCGCTGATCCTCAAGATCAAAGATAAGAAGATTTGTTGAACCAGTTTTCAAAACCGACCACCGAAGATGAAGAACAGTTCAAAAGAATCGACGAGCGTCCCCATATTGAAGACCGGTTCAGGGGGCTACTGACGGTGTCCTGGACTAGGGGGTACTAACCACGTTGGCTCCCGACTTCTGGATCGGGCCGAGGACCCCCATGGCGGTTCAGTCATGGGCCACTTCGGGCAGCCCATGCCGCACACGAGGAAGATTCCACAAAGCTTGGTGATCAAGACAAGGGCTCCTCTCCACCAATGTATTTTGACTAGGACTCTTGTTATCCTAGGCCTCTGGTATGTTATATAAGCTAGGGCCAGGCTAGTCGATAGATTAGGACATTATTCATCATACCCTCAGGTTTTAGACCACAACATATGATCTCGAGGTAGATCATCTCTGTACTTGATACACCATCAGTATAAACAAGAGCAGGACAAAGGGTTTTACCTCTATCAAGAGGGACTGAACCTGGGTAAAACATCGTCTCCTTCGTTTCCGTTACCATTGATATGAGAATCTATAGCTCGGGACCCCCTACCCCGAGATCTGCTGGTATTGACGCCGACAAGGGGGTGGCGCTGGGCAAGGCAGGGCCCCTAGGGGGCCGGCGGCCAGCCGTAGGGCGTGCCCTGGCCTCTCCGCTCCCCCTCCCACCTATATATATGTGGGAGGGGGGCGCCTAGCACACCCCAGACAATTGCCTAGCCGTGTGAGGCATACCCCGGCCTCTACCGTTCACACCCCTGGTCATATTTTCGTAGTTCTTAGGCGAAGCCCTGCGGAGATCACTTCACCATCACCGTCACCATACAGTCGTGCTAACGGAGCTCATCTACTACCTTGATGTTTTGCTGTATCAAGAAGGCGAAGGTGTTGTATGTTCGGTATTAGATCGGTTGGATCGCGAAGAAAGTTCAACTACATCAACCGTGTTGTGAAACACTTCCGCTTACGGTCTACGAGGGTACGTAGACACACTCTCCCCTCTCGTTGCTATGCATCTCCTTGATAGATCTTGTGTGTGCCTAGATTTTTGTTTTGTTTTCCATGCAATGTTTCCCAATAGTGGCATCCGAGCCAGGTCTATGCGTAGATGATATGCACAAGTAGAACACAAAGAGTTATGGGTGGTGCTAGTCATACTGCTTACCACCAACATCTTATTTTGATTCAGCGGTATTGTGGGATGAAGCGGCCTGGACCAACCTTACATGTCCACGCACACGAGACCGGTTCCACCGACAAACAGGAAACTAGTTTTGCATAAAGGTGGCTGGCGGGTGTCTGTTTCTCCTACTTTAGTTGAATCGAATTTGACTACGGCCGATCCTTGAAGAAGGTTAAAACAACAAACTTTATGAAACACTATTGTGGTTTTTGTGTAGGTAAGAATGGTTCTTGCTAGCACTACTAGGAAAAGGGCTATAGATAGGATTGATACTAATGGCCCACCAGGGAAGTAGTGCGCCACTACTATATACTAATGGCGCACCTGTTGGTGATGCACCATTAGTGTGGAAGACACTAATGGCGCACCATAAACAGGGTGCGCCACTAGTATTAATTTTTTTTCCATTTTTCCATACACACTAATGGCGCATCAGGTCGATAATGCACCAGTACTAGTTCTAACTAGTAATGGCGCACTATACTGTAATTTTTTTATTCTTTTTTTTTGCAAAACTACTAATGGCGCACCGTTTCAATTTTTTTTAAATTTCATGGGCACTTTTTGAATTCATGAGGACACTTGATCTCGATCCCCCTCCATCTCGATCTCGATTCCCCCTCCATCTCGATCTCGATCCCCCTCCATCTCGATCTCGATCCCTCCCCCGCTCCACCGCTGCCGACGAGCACCCCCAGCACCCGCC
>NC_041382.1:117468192-117570696 GCF_002162155.2 Triticum dicoccoides
TCCACCACCGCCGCCGATGATATTTTCAAATAACAAATTTGATGATATTTAAAAAAAATATTACTGTTTTTATAAAAAAATATTACTATTTCATATTCATATTCATTTTAAAAAATAATAATAATAAAGTGTAGACTACAATTGTTGTTAAACAACAATTATTACTGTTTGTATAAAAAAATATTACTGTTTCATATTCATATTCATTTTTTTAAAATAAAAAAAAATCTTACTTATGGCACACGGGTGGCTGGTGCGCCATTGCTATCTAAAAAAGCATTCTAATGGTGCACCGCCTAGGGGTGCGCCATTAGTAATCTTCCCCCATCCATACACTTCGTCCCTCCCTCGTCCCTCTCCCTCTTGCCAGATCGACACTTCCTTCCTCTCCCTCCACCGCGCCGCTCCCTCCCTCCACCGCGCCACCGCCGCTGCCCCGACCCACGCGCCCCCGCCGCCTCCCTCTCCCCTTCCTTCCCCTCGAGCGCCGCCTCCCCCTCGAGCCCCACCTCCCCCGCGAGCGCCGCCTCCCTCGCCTCCCTCGAAACCCTAGAAACCCGCCGGAGATTTGGAGCCTCGGAGCCGCCGGAGACTTGGAGCCTCAGAGCCACCCCAAGTCCACTAGGAGAGGAGGCCCCACGCCCACCAGGAGAGGAGGCCCGCGACCTCCCCACCGTCTATCCCCGCCTCCCCCAAGCTTGCTGTCTCCGCCCTCGGTCGTCGCCGCTCCGGCCACCACCTCATCGTGGTCAGGTAACCCTCCTCCCTCTGCCTCTCTTCTCCTCTCTTCCTCCTCTCCTCCCTCCCGGCCATGCTCTCTTCTTCTCTCTTTTGCTAGGGACTGTTCCAAGCGCCACACTGTCAGTGAATCCCCTAAATCTACTTACTCTGATCGCTTACAATGTAGTTTCTGTCTGAAGAGACTAAAGTTCAGTATTGCCATGGTTACCTTGTTAATTTTAGTGTCAGTGTTCATATTAGATGTATATAGTTGTATACTGTAATTATTGGAAGGGTCCCCTGTTAGCATGATTTTCTTTCTGCACTTTTTTGTGTGGAGTTGAGTAGTGTGATGGTGGGTTTCTTATTATTGCGCTGTATGTAGAGTATCGTGTTGATTTTGGTGCCAGCGTTCGTGTAGTACTCTGCATTAATAAATCTATGAGCTAAGATACATATCTCTAACAATGTAGTGTCTATCTGAAGAGACTAAAGTTCAGTATTGAAACTGACAGCATAGCATGGATGGAATTCACTGCTAAAAATCACCTCTCGAATTTAGTGTGGTATTTGTCCATGGTATTGAAACTGATAGCATAGCATGTATTTGTCCATGGTTTGTATCATGCATACTGGATTGTGAAAACCATTAATTTAATACTAGTATTTTTTGATGCAAAGGGTTCTCATCAGTGACACAGTTTTGGTCAATCATTGTCTTGAGGTTGCCAGTGGGGAAGTTGTTTCTTCCCAGCGAACCTTGATGGACTGGTCGTGAGTAGCTGCTGTTGAAGAGTGAACGTTGGCCTGTCGAATCTTTTGACCTCGGGTTGGGCTTGATTGGTAGAGTATTAGAACTGAGAAAAATGTACAAATGTTAGGTGTGATTAAGGCTAGTAAAGATGGAGTATGGCTGCTGGGTAATCTGTGTTTGGCTATATAGTCCTTTTTCAATGTGTTTTGTTCTCCTTTGCTCCTGTTTTTCGGTTATGAGCTCTCAATACTTGTGTAATATGATTGCTTTTGGGCTGTTTGAAGACATGTTGAATCGGGTTTATGTGTTATTTAGGATGAACTTCTTGCACTGCTGTTAAAGCCTAAATATATTGCTGCTGTTACTTTTGTGTATACATATTGTTGGTCCATTTCATCCATGATGTCTTTTGGGCTGTTTGAAGACTCTGTTATGTAGGTTGAATATTTCTTGCACTGCTGTTAAAGATGTTACCAGTCACATTTCTGTGTCCACATTGTTTTTGTATGTAATTAAAAATGCCAAATACACTACAGTAGCTGTGACAATCTGTAACTTGCTTAATTAGGATGAGTTTTTTGTTCTTCATTATAATGTATACATCTAATTCAGTAAAAAATAATAGGCATCACCTTCTATGTAAAAAGATGTCTGAACCTTGTCTATGCCATTGGAAGAGAAATTTACAGGATGCATAGATTTCTTTACTTCTGTTGCATTGGAGGTTCATCTTGTCTTGAGGCAAACAAATCAGCATTGGAGGCTCATCTTTGAGGCTCATCTTTATTACATATCAGAACTTGCAAACAAATCTGTGAAAGACTTGTAAAGTTGCTGGGTTTTGTCTCCGACCATCGTGTCGTGATGAATTTGCAGGTACCCCGAGAGGCCCTTGAGTTTGTCGGAATATCGATTAACTGCCGTTCTGGCGAATTCGGGTACTCCATATGTCCTGTTTTCAGCAAAGGTCATGCTGAAATTTTCTGTGATTTTTAGCATGACTTCGCTAAAAATAGGACATATGCGGTACTTGCGACTAATGCCTGTTATCATGCATGTTTTATGATCTGTTGTAAGGGTACTAATTGGTCTCTTCTGCTGCTTATCAGAGATGGCGGGAAGCAGCCACCGCCGCTCTGCGACACCGCAGTACGAGTTGGATGCTTCCGAGTTCTTCACTATCATACTTAAGACGTCAGTATCATCCATGACGCAGGTATATAAAACGAGAGATCTCCCCTTCACCCATCTCATTATGATATCTGTTGTTTGCTACATCACTCATTGTCCCAAACTGCAGAGGCTGCCTGACAGTTTTATGAACATGCTGATGGGTGATGATCCGCCAAATAATGTGAGGCTGCGACAGGCCGACAGCGGGTTTCGCAGGCTGTGGGATGTGGAGTTGGTGATCAAGAAGGGCCACATGTACTTGTCTCGTGGGTGGGAGAAGTTCTACCGTGCCTATGACCTGCGGCTGGGGTACTTCCTTCTCTTGAGGTACGACGACGACGCCACCATGCTCATTGTGAAGGTGTTCAACGCGACTATGTGTCGCATGCACTATGCTGAAGATTATGATGCCGGTATGTTCTGCCTCTTCTTATTCCTCTACATTTGGCTTTGTCTCACATCGATTGTTAACGGTCATTGTTGCATTTGGACAGGTAATGGGAGCAGCAGCAGCGACAATGGCTACAGCCAAAGCAGCAACGACTATGGCTGTAGCGAAAGCAGCAGCGATTCTGGCTGTAGCGAAAGCAGCAGCGATTCTGGCTGTAGCGAAAGCAGCAACGATTCTGGCAGCAGCATAGACAATAAGAAGGATGATCTGGACTGGAGTGCGGGAGAAGAGGAGCAGAGTGGGGATGAGGAGCTGCAGGATGACGATGGGCATCAGGCTGAGGATGACCTAGCGCTGGTGGTGGCTGACCAAGGGCAAGAGATGGTGGTGGCTGACCATGGACAAGAGATGGTGGTGGCTGACCATGGGCAAGAGATGGAGGTGGCTGAGGATGACCTAGCGATGGTCGTGCCTGAAGGTGGCCTCGCGATGGTGGTGGTGCTTGAAAATGACCACGCACCGGTGGTGGCGCCGGCGATCCCACAGCTTGGCGACATGACCACGCCAATTGAGGTAGAAGACTACATCCCACTGCCTCTACCGCCTCCACCGCCTCGCCGCTCTTGGCGCATCAGGCTGAGGAAGGAGAAGGAGAAGAACAATGCATGAGAACTGAACGTCAGGTATGTTAGATCTCCAAAATGATATATATATATATATATATATATATACTTAGTTACCTATGTTATCTCTAATATCCTTAGTTTCCTACAGGTTAGCTTCATTTTACCCAAGTTGGCTCTAATATGCTAACTTAGAGCTTATATGCTTAGTTTCCTATAGGTTAGCTCCAAAATAACTTATGCTAGCACACAAAATGATCAAGTTTACACAACAAGCTTATAGTCTTTTTCTTTTCCAAAATGACATAGGTTAGCTTCATTTTACCAAAGTTGGCTCTAATATACTAACTTAGAGCTTATATGCTTAGTTTCCTATAGGTTAGCTCCAAAATAACTTATGTTAGCACAAAATGATCAAGTTTACATAATAAGCTTATAGTCTTTTTCTTATTCTTCTTCTTTTCCAAAATGACATAGGTTAGCTTCATTTTACCTAAGTTGGCTCTAATATACTAACTTAGAGCTCATATGCTTAGTTTCCTATAGGTTAGCTCCAAAATAACTTATGTTAGCACAAAATGATCAAGTTTACATAATAAGCTTATAGTCTTCTTCTTATTCTTCTTCTTTTCCAAAATTCTTCTTATTCTTCTTCTAGTGTTCTTCTTCTTCTAGTATTCTTCTAGTCTTCTTCTTTTTCTTCTTCTAACTTCTTGTTTATCATTTTGCAGATTTGATTTAATTCACGGAAGCTTGCATGGATGGAGTGCTTCTTTTCCATTTGTGTTTTTATTTTGTATCAATGTGAAACTTTTGTGAATTGATGGATAACGGTGTTGGATGAACAATGTGAAACTTTTGTAATATGTAACGATGGAACTATGCGTTGGCTATGTATGTATATATGATGGAACTTGTGTGTTGGCTATGTATGTATATATGATGGAACTTGTGTGTTGGCTATGATTGTTATATGGATGGTTGTTGTATATATATATATATATGTGTTGGATATCTCATAGGTGAAATAGTGACCTGAGATTAAGAAAAAAATTAAAAAAATTGTTACTAATGGCGCACTACCGTGTGGTGCGCCATTAGTATAGCAGACACTAGTGGCACACCGTGGGCAAAACTAATGGCGCACTGCCAGGTGCGCCATTAGTATACCAGATACTAATGGCGCACCAGTGGTGCGCCATTAGTAAAAAATACTAGTGGCGTGATACTAATGGCGCACCAGTGATGCGCCATTAGTACGCAAAACTAGTGCGCCATTAGTAGCCCTTTTCCTAGTAGTGTAGAAGCCCGTAGCAGCCACGTAAAACTTGCAACAACAAAGTAGAGGACGTCTAACTTGTTTTTGCATGGCATGTTGTGATGTGATATGGTCAAGACATGATGTGATATACGTTATTGTATGAGATGATCATATTTTGTATTTTATCGGCAACCGACAGGAGCTTTATGGTTGTCTCTTTATTGTATGAAATGGAAATGCCACGTAATTGCTTTACTTTATCACTATGCGTTAGCGATAGTTGTAGAAGCAATAGTTGGCGAGACGACCCCGACGCAACGATGGATATCAAGGTGTCAAGCCAGTGACGATGGAGATTATGACGATGCTTGGAGATGGAGAACAAAAGCACAAGATGATGGCCATATCATGTCACATATTTTGATTGCATGTGATGTTTATCTTTATGCATCTTATTTTTCTTAGATCGGCGGTAACATTATAAGATGATCCCTTCACTAAATTTCAAGATAAAAGTGTTCTCCCTGAGTATGCACCATTGCCAAAGTTCGTCGTTTCGAAGCACCACGTTGAAAAGGGTCGATATGGTTGACTAGAGGGGTGGGGGGGTGAATAGGCAACTACCAATTTTTAGCTTTTCTTAACAAATTAGGTTTAGCAACAAATAGGGTGTCTAGATGTGCAACTGTGTGAGCAACCTATATGATGCTAACAAGAACAAGAAGAACAACAAGAACAACAACAAGAACAATAGCAAGTGCAAGCAAATGATAAAACACAATAAAGGCTTGCACAAAGTAAAGGGAAGAGATAACCACAAGTGGAGCTGGTGAAGACGAGGATGTGTTACCGAAGTTCCTTGTCTGTACAGTTTTGCACATGCAGAATACAAAGTAAACTTGACGAGCCTAGCATGTACAGACATGGTCTCGGAACACTGGAGACCGACAGGTCAAACATGAGTTATATAGTAGATATGATCAACATAGAGATGTTCACCATTGATGACTACCCCAATAGTGAGTTATATAGTAGATATGATCAACATAGAAAGGTCTCGAAACACTTATATGACTTTAGGGATGTCTATTTAAGTGGGAGTTCATTAGTAATTTGATTAATTGAACTTAATTTATCATGAACTTAGTCTTATAGTTTTGCATATCTATGTTGTAGATCAATGGCCCGAGCTACCATTCCCCTGAATTTTAATGTGTTCCTAGAGAAAGCTAAGTTGAAAGATGATGGAAACAACTACACGGACTGAGTCCGTAACTTGAGGATTATACTCATTGCTGCACAGAAGAATTATGTCCTTGATGCACCACTAGGTGACATACCTATTGCAGGAGCAGATGCATATGTTATGAACGTTTGGCAAGCTTGATATGATGACTACTTAATAGTTTAGTGCGCATTGATTTACGGCTTAGAACCGGGACTTAAAAAATGTTTTGAACGCCACGGAGCATATGAGATGTTCCAAGAGCTGAAATTGGTATTTTAGACTCATGCCCATGTCGAGAGGTATGAGACCTCTGACAAGTACTTTGCCTACAAGATGGAAGAGAATAGCTCAACCAGTTAGCATGGGCTCAGAATGTTTGGATACTACAATCGCTTCAATCAAGTGGGAGTTAATCTTCCAGATAATAGTGATTTACAAAGTTCTCTAGTCACTATCACCAAGCTACTAGAACTTCGTGATGAACTATAATATGCAAGGGATGCCAAAATGATTCTCGAGCTCTTTGCGATGCTGAAATTGGCGATGGTAGAACTCAAGAAAGAGCATCATGTGTTGATGGTGAACGAGACCACTAGTTTCAAGAAAAAGGGCAAGGGAAAGAGAGGGAAATTGAAGAAGAATGTCAAGCAAGTTGCCGCTCCCGGTTAGAAGCCCAAAGCTGGACCCAAGCCTGAAACTGAGTGCCTCTACTGCAAAGGAGATTGTCAATGGAAACAGAACTGCCCCAAATACTTGGTGGATAAGAAGGATGGCAAAGTGAACACAATTATATTTGATATACATGTTATTGATGTGTACCTTACTAGTACTAATAGTAGCCCATGGGTATTTAATACCGGTTCAGTTGCTAAGATTAGTAACTCGAAACAGGAGTTGGAGAATAAACAGAGACTAGTTAAGCGCGAGGTGACGATGTGTGTTGGAAGTGATTCCAAGGTTGATACGATCACCATCGCACACTCCCTCTACCTTTGGGATTAGTGTTGAACCTAAATAAATGTTATTTGGTTTTTGCGTTGAGCATGAATGTGATTTGATCATGTTTATTGCAATACGGTTATTCATTTAAGTCAAAGAATAATGGTTGTTCTATTTACATGAATAAAACCTTCTATGGTCATACAGCCAATGTGAATGGTAATACCGCTAGCCACTGAATATATGTACCTTGCTGCCTTCAATATGCACAAATAAGGAAAATGGACTCGTGCTCCAAAGAAGCGAAGGAAAGGTGGTGCAAAAGAACAGATGTGTACGTGACCCAAACATTTCTGATGCGGCCCCCCTCTTAATAGTACGGCTTTCCTATGACTCAAATCCACTGAAAAGAAACGTAGAAAGCAACCGTCTTCGATAGACTCCGACGGGCACCGAACCGTCTTGTGCCTAGACATAAGATATCTGAAATTCTCAATGCACACAATTAGTCCACAAAAGCATTGTCATCAGTCACCAAAATAACTTAGGGAGAAATATGCCCTAATAATCTCTCCCTTTTTGGTGGATTGATGACAATACGGGATTTGCACATAAGGATATGTAATTTAACAAATGCAAACCCAAAGTCTACAAAATATAGGTAGGCTCCCCCTAGATGTGTGCATTCTTCAGATATGCATTGGACTGCAAAGCACACAACCTAGCATCAACACTCCCCTAAATTTTATAGACGAGTAATTCCTTGCAACAACTAAATGATATTAAGCATGAAAGCAAGGCATAGCATGTGAGCATGAAGATAAGGGCACATAGCAAATAGACTCACAAGTTACTAAACATACTGGACAATAATGATAAAAGAGTGATAGCATATGTCTCACACCATATGATAGAATAACACTACTATAGGATGCTGCTAACGTGACACTACAATCAGAGACCCTTCAATGAAACTGTGTGCGATGCCATAATCGCAAACGGTGGTGTAAAACACCTGTCAAAAAAGGTGCAAAACGTTTGGGATGGAGGATGCATCAAACATGGTTTAGATTTTAGTTGAGTGTGCGATGCAGGGCATACAGTTCAGTTCACTTAATTGCTTGCGATGAGGAGGAACAAAAGAAACGGGCAGCCAGATGAAGGTGTGTGCGATGTACATCATACGGTTCACTCGGATGAACTCTTTGTGATTAGGCAACACAAAAGAAACGGTCAGCTAGATCAAAAGTGTGTGCGACATACGACATGCGGTTCACTCGGATGAACTATTTGTGTTGAGACAAGAGAACAGAAACGGTTCAATATAGCAAGATGCGTGTGATACGCGACAAACATGTCTGTAATTACAAATGTGTGCGAAGACCGATAATACCACATACGGTTGCTGCTAATAAGACGTATGTGTTGTGCAATGGGATTGCATACATAACAATAACACACACACACTTATAAGGACAGGGTTGCATAACCAAATTAAACATCCACTTACATAGGTGGCTACTACGACCATGGCATTTGCACACCAAAAGTAAACTATTACATGCATAATTACATAGGTGGCTACTACACACATGGCATTTCCACACACCAATAAAGTAAACTATATATATATTACATGCATGATTAACTAGCATAAACGATCATCTGATCATCATCTACTTCTTGTGACGCTTGCTCTGCTTGTGGCTCGATCCGGGCTCGTCAATTTGGGTAACGAGGCACTTCCTCATGTTAACGATCCACCTGTGCATCTCGTAGCATGTGTACACGCTCTTGGCCGCGAACCTGAGGTGAGGTTCATCCAGTTGCCGCATCCAGGCCTTGTGCCAGGATAGGGGACTTGTTCTCTGGGCATCTTGCTTCATCTTTTCGTAGTAGGGCAGCCAGATGAAGGTGTGTGCGATATACATCATACGGTTCACTCGGATGAACTGTTTCTGATTAGGCAACACAAAAGAAACGATCAGCTAGATCAAAAGTGTGTGCGACATACGACATGCGGTTCACTCGGATGAACTGTCTGTGTTGAGACAAGAGAACAGAAACGGTTCAATATAACAAGATGTGTGTGATACGCGACAAACAGGTCTGTAATTAGAAATGTGTGCGAAGACCGATAATACCACATGCGGTTGCTGCTAATAAGACGTGTGTGTTGTGCAATGGGATTGCATACATAAAAATAACACACACACACACACACACTTATAAGGACAGGGTTGCATAACCAAATTAAACATCCACTTACATAGGTGGCTACTACGACCATGGCATTTGCACACACCAAAAGTAAACTATTACATGCATAATTACATAGGTGGCTACTACACACATGACATTTCCACACACCAATAAAGTAAACTATATATATTACATGCATAATTAACTAGCATAAACGATCATCTGATCATCATCTACTTCTTGTGACGCTTGCTCTGCTTGTGACTCGATCCGGGCTAGTCAATTTGGGTAACGAGGCACTTCCTCATGTTAACGATCCACCTGTGCATCTCGTAGCATGTGTACACGCTCTTGGCCGTGAACCTGAGGTGAGGTTCATCCAGTTGCCGCATCCAGGCCTTGTGCCAGGATAGGGGACTTGTTCTCTGGGCATCTTGCTTCATCTTTTCGTAGTAGGGGTCGACGATGGCCGAGGCGAGTTCGACTAGGGAGTCCTTCTTCATGCTACCCCAGACCCTGTAGTGGTCATTGATTTCGACAAGGTTCTGCAGGCCAAGCCCGTAGCACTGAGCGCATTTCCGTCGTTGGTGGTTTCCACCATGGCGAACTGTTGAAAAACCTGTTGAAACAGTCGCAAGGCTCTGTGGCCCTACAGTAGTGGTAGATGAGGACATGATGGCACAGGCACACCTGGGCGATGACAACCTTCTGATCTATGTCGGGACGACTGGCGCTGTACTGGAGGTCAATGACGACCACCTTGTACTTGTGTCGAGCAAGCAACTTGAAAGCACAAGTGCTCCCTAGGTGGTTTTGATAATTGATGACAACATATCTTTTGTTGGACTAATGTTTCTATCTAGTATGTTTCAGATAAGTTCAACAATGGAGTGGCATGGACTAAAGGTTGTGGGAACTCCTTCAAGATGCTAAGGACAAAGGATTGGCTAAAGCTTAAAGCTCAAGACTCTTCATTTTACATTTTAGTGATCCAAGATCACATTGAGTCCATAGGAAAAGCCAATACTATCAAGGAGGGATGAGGTGTTGCTTAATGAGCCTATTGCTTCATGTGCTTAATGATATGCTCCAAAATCCTCAGCTACTTTCCCACTTCCACAAATGACCTAAACCCTAAGCCAAATTCGGTCATACCGATTCTTTCTATCCGGCGCCACCGAGTTTCACTTGTCATAAGCCACTGCCAAACCCTAGCAATTTGGTTCTACCGATAGGGATCTCGGTCTCACCGAGATGGGATTGCAACCTCTTTGTTTCCCTTTCGTAACTTTTCGGTCTCATCGAAAGAGCGAATCGGTCCCACCAAGATTGCAATGTAAACTCTTTGTTTCCCTTTTGTAACTTTTCAGTCTCACCGAAAGAGCAAATCGGTCCCACCGAGTTTGCCTAACCAACTCTCTGGTTAGCTTATTACCAAACTTGGTCTCACCGAGTTTGTGTAATCGGTCTCACCGAGATTACGTTATGCCCAAACCCTAACCATATCGGTCCTACCGAGTTGCATGTCAGTCCGACCGAAAATCTCTAACGGTCACTAGGTTTACCTTTTCGGTCCGACCGAGTTTGTTGATTCGGTCTCACCGAGATTGGAAAACTGTGTGTAATGGTTGGATTTTGTGTGGAGGCTATATATACCCCTCCACCTCCTCTTCATTCATAGAGAGAGCCATCAGAACACATACACAATTCCAACTCATATGTTATGAGAGAGAACCACCTACTCATGTGTTGAGACCAAGATATTCCATTCCTACCATATGAATCTTGATCTCTAGCCTTCCCCAAGTTGCTTTCCACTCAAATCTTCTTTCCACAAAATCCAAATCCTATGAGAGAGAGTTGAGTGTTGGGGAGACTATCATTTGAAGCACAAGAGCAAGGAGTTCATCATCAACACACCATTTGTTACTTCTTGGAGAGTGTGTCTCCTAGATGGGCTAGGTGTCACTTGGGAGCCTCCGACAAGATTGTGGAGTTGAACCAAGGAGTTTGTAAGGGCAAGGAGATCGCCTACTTCGTGAAGATCTACAGCTAGTGAGGCAAGTCCTTCGTGGGCGATGGCCATGCTGGGATAGACAAGGTTGCTTCTTCGTGGACCCTTTGTGGGTGGTTGCTTCTTCATGGACCCTTCATGGGTGGAGCCCTCCATGGACTCGCGCAACCATTACCCTTCGTGGGTGGAGCCCTCCGTGGACTCGCGCAACCGTTACCCTTCATGGGTTGAAGTCTCCATCAACGTGGATGTAGGATAGCACCACCTATCCGAACCACGGGAAAAACATCTGTGTCTCCAATTGCATTTGAATTCTCCAAACCCTCCCCCTTACATTCTTGCAAGTTGCATGCTTTACATTCCTTTGCTCATATACTCTTTGCATGCTTGCTTGATATGTATTGTGTATGTTGAAATTGTGCCTAAAACTCCACTCAAACCAAAAAGGCCTAAAAATTGCAACTTTAGCACTAAGTGTCTAATCACGCCCCCTCTAGACACATCTACTTCTAGATACTACAAGTGGTATCAGAGCTTTGGTCTCCATTTCCTTGGTTTAATCACCATTGGAGGAAGATGGATGTGTCTACCTTAGGGAGTCTTAGACATAGAGTGCCTATTCTTGATGGAGAGTATTTTCATGAGTGGAAAAATGAGATGCTTGTAATTTTCAATCAATATCATTTGAACAAGTATATTGCTAGCCCTTGTGCACCTCATATTGATCCTTTGCATCCTACCCTAGATGAAGATATTGACATGATTCGCAATCTTAGAACTATTGAGCTCATCATTAGAGGATTGCCCAAAAATTCGATTACTAGTTTGCCTACTCTTAATTGTGCCTATACTATATGGAAATTTATTGAGGAACGATTTCTCGATCATTCCTTGAAAACTTTGGATGAAATTCTCCATAAATCTATTGCCTTAAGTAAGATGAACTCTAGTGATATCATATTCAAAGCTATAAGAATTCATAAAGGTGACCACTTTGATGATCATTTATCTAATGAATTACCCTCTCTAGGAAATGATGAGTCACAAGATCATGGTGAACATGGATACTATGATGATGATGATAGTGACTTCGATCTTGATGATGCAATGAGACATTTTGGTCTTATGGCAAATCTTCAGGGATATGAGTCAGGAGGAAAGGAATGGGTTCTTGATAGTGGATGTACTGATCATATGACCGGAGATGAAGAGATGTTTCGTGAGCTTGCTGAAAATGACGGCCCTCGAAAATATGTCACCTTTGGTGATAATTCAAAGGGTAAAGTGGTTGGCCTTGGTAAGGTGGCCATCTCACATGATCGTTCCATTCAAAATGTCATGCTCGTTGAATCTCTCGGCTACAACTTACTTTCAGTATCTAGACTTGCTGATTTCGGTTTGAATGTCCTATTTACTGAGGTAGAGTGCCAAGTATTTCGTCGAGACAATCATAAAATGGTCTTTACCGGTATGCGTAGAGGTGATCTTTACATTGTCGATTTCTCTAAAAAGGCACAACCTAAAACTTGCTTTGTTGCTAAATTCTCAAAAGGTTGGTTGTGGCATAGATGACTAGGTCACGTTGGCATGAGAAACCTTGACAAGCTTATTAAAGGAAATCATATCCTTGGAGTTAACAATGTCATATTTGATAAAGATAGACTTTGCAGTGCTTGTCAAGCAGGTAAACAGGTTGGAGGAAGGCATCCCGTGAAGAACATCATGACCACAAGAAGGCCACTCGAGCTACTTCATATGGATCTTTTTGGTCCCAACGCCTACAAGAGTCTCGGTGGAAATTCTTTTGGTCTAGTTATAGTTTATGATTTTTTCAAGATTTACGTGGGTGTTCTTTCTTAATGACAAGTCGCAGGTCCAGAAGATCTTCAGAAACTTCGCTAGGAAGGCCCAAAATCAGTTTCACGTGAAGATCAAGAAGGTTCGGAGTGACAACGGAACGGAGTTTAAGAACGCAAATGAGGACACCTTTCTTGACGAAGAAGGAATTTCACACGAGTTCTCGGCTACGTACACACCTCAACAAAATGGAGTTGTTGAGAGGAAGAACCGGACCTCATCGAAATGGCAAGAACGATGCTTGATGAATACAAGACGCCGAAGCACTTTTGGGCAGAAGCGGTTGAGACAGCTTGTCACGCAACAAATCGCTTATATCTTCACAAGCTACTCGGCAAGACGGCATACGAGCTTCTCACCGGTAACAAACCCCAAGTTGGTTACTTTCGAGTATTCGGCTCAAAGTGCTACATTCTTGATAAGCATCGTTGTTCAAAGTTTTCTCCTAAATCTCATGAAGGTTTTCTACTTGGTTAAGGCTCAAACTCTCACACTTACCGTGTCTACAACAATTTGACCCGAAAGGTTGAAGAGACGGTAGATGTGAAGTTTGATGAATCTAATGGCTCGCAAGTAGAGCAATTGCCAATTGATGTAGGAGACAAAGACCCTTCAGAAGCAATCCAAGACTTGTCCATTGGCAAAATTCGTCCAACGGAGGTGAAGGAGAGTACTTCATCCGTCCAAGTGGAAGCTTCTACTTCACGACAAGGTGAACCAAGAATCGACACGGAAGCATCCACAAGTGGGACACACCAAGATGAAGAAGACAAGGAAATGCATCAAGACGGACATCAACAACCTCTTTCTCCACCACGACAAGAGAACGATGATGTCAACAATGAAGAAGTCCAAGAAGAAGAACAAGATGAAGAAGATGTTCAACGAAGACCCAAGCAAAAGCTCTCACGAGTTCGAGCAAGAATTGCCAAAGATCATCCCGTCGAGCAAATCCTCAATGATATACAAACTGGGAGAATCACTCGCTCAAAAACTCGTTTAGCTAACTTTTGTGAAAACTATTCATTCATCTCTAGCATTGAACCTATGAAGGTTGAAGAAGCATTGGAATATCCGGATTGGATAAACGCTATGCATGAAGAGCTACACAATTTTGAGAGAAACCAAGTTTGGACATTGGTTGAGAAGCCCGACAACAACCACAACATCGTTGGTACCAAATGGGTGTTTCACAACAAGCAAGATGAAGATGGACAAGTGGTTTGCAACAAAGCATGTCTCGTCGCCCAAGGGTACACACAAGTCGAAGGTATGGACTATGGTGAGACATATGCTCCTGTTGCTAGACTTGAGTCCATTCGCATCTTACTTGCCTATGCTAATCACCATAATATCACCTTGTACCAAATGGACATTAAAAGTGCTTTTCTAAATGGTGAAATAGAGGAGGAAGTTTATGTTAAACAACCTCCTAGTTTTATCAATCCTAAGAAACCAAATCATGTTTACAAACTTCACAAAGCTCTTTATGGTCTTAAACAAGCTCCTAGAGCATGGTATAAATGCTTGACCAAGTTCCTTACTACAAGTGGTTTTGAAATTGGTAAAATTGATTCTACTCTTTTTACTAAAAGGGTTAATGGAGAACTATTTGTATGCCAAATTTATGTCGATGATATCATATTTGGTTCAACTAACCCTCTCTTTAGTGAAAAGTTTGGAAAGCTAATGTCAGAGAAGTTTGAGATGTCTATGATGAGTGAACTCAAATTCTTTCTCGGTTTGCAAATCAAGCAACCTAAGGAAGGTACATTTGTCTCTCAAACAAAGTACACCAAGGACTTATTCAAGAAGTTCAATATGCAAGAATGCAAATGTATGTCTACACCCATGCCTACTAGTGGACATAATGATTTAACCAAAGATGGTGAACCGGTTGATCAAAAGGTTTATCGCTCTATGATTGGTTCATTGTTATACCTATGTGCTTCACGTCCCGATATTATGCTAAGTGTGTGCATGTGTGCACGATATCAAGCTGCTCCTAAAGAATGTCATCTTAAGGCTGTGAAAAGGATAGTGAGATACTTAATCCATACACCAAACTTTGGCATTTGGTATCCTAAGAGATCTTCTTTTGATCTCGTTGGCTATTCCGACTCGGATTATGCCGGAGACAAGGTTGATAGAAAGTCCACTTCGGGTACTTGTCAATTTCTTGTTAGATCTCTTGTGTCTTGGTCTTCCAAGAAACAAAACTCAGCATCCTTATCCACCGCCGAAGCGGAATACATTGCCGCTGGTTCATGTTGTGCTCAATTACTTTGGATGACCCAAACTCTTAAAGATTATGGGATCTATGTGAAACATGTTCCACTACTTTGTGACAATAAAAGTGCTATCAAAATTGGTCATAATCCTGTACAACATTCTCGAACTAAGCATATTGAAGTTCGTCATCATTTCATTCAAGATCATGTTGCTAAGGGTGACATTAATCTTAAGCACGTTCGCACTGATAAGTAATTAGCGGATATATTTACTAAACCTCTTGATGAGAAAGTATTTTGCAGGTTGAGAGGTGAATTGAACATCGTTGATGCTTCGAACTTGGAGTAGAAACTCCATTGGATACATGCAAGACATGAGTTATCTTATGTCTTGGATATATTTGTACCTTGCATGTTGTCTAACCCATGTAGGTGCTTGGTTGAATCTAATTCCATGAGATTGTGACTCACTCACATCTTGAGCAATCTCTACATCACCAAGTCTCTACACAATGGTGGTTGAAGACTAGGAAGCACAAAACCATTCAAACATATCCTTTGACAAATTCTATGTTGAGCTTCATGATTGTCATTTTTGGATACACAAGTGCTCTTCCTTGCAAGAACTAACCCATGTAGGTAGATGAACTCAAACTCCAAGTGGTACTCTCAACTCTTGATGAGCTACATCAACCTTGAGCACCCACACAAGTTCAACTACATGAGCAAGAACCACACCACCACCCAAGGTATGTTATTCCATCTTAGAGAAGCTTTACTCCAAGACATGAGTCAAAGCAACTCAACAAGATGTGAATACATCAAGATGCTTAAACGAAAAATGGTAACCCCATTTTGAGCTTAAACGATGAGTATGACCTATGATCAAGTGTTCTCACTTGACTCCTAAGTCGATATACTCTAACATAGGTGACTATGTCACCGCCCAACTCTAGATGAAGTTCTCTTGTGTTCTTTTTGTGTGTATCTCATGCATGTTTAGTTTCTTTCTCTTTTTCAAATACAAAAGAAAACTCCATCTAGATTTTTCAGTTTCTTCTCTTTTCTCTTTATTTTTGTTCTGCATTTTCTGCATTCAATTCCTTGCAAATCCTTCAGGTAATTCATTGCAAATCTTTGTGAGATCCTACATGTCTAGTGAGCTGAGGTGACAAATGTTTTTCTCTGTGTAAACTCGGTTTCACCGACTTGTTATTTTCGGTCCAACCGAATCCTTTCGGTACCACCGAAACATTCCACTCGGTGCCACCGACTTCGCAACAGGAAAAACAATTTGCCACTTGTTCTATATTTCTTCTGATCCAGCTCTACTCAATGAATCTTGTCCTCTTCAAGCATCACAGTTTTATCCATTGCTTTGTGCTGAGTCTCAAGGACCAAACCTATACGACGGATTCCAGAAAGCCCTTCTTGTAAATTGATGTCAAAGGGGGAGAGAGATCACATCAAAGCTTGTTGGAGAGAGAGATCACATCAAGGGAGAGAAAAAGTCTCAAGGACTAAACCTACAAGAGAGAAAGTATTAAGGGGGAGAAAGAGATTTCCAGGGGGAGAGAATACTCAAGGATCCCAGATGCTTGATGTTCAAGAGGAGAGATGTCACATGCCTTTTTAGGGGGAAAGACATGTTCATATGTATTTTTCAGCTCTGATTTTTTGTTCCCTATCTTCTCCCAATATCCCATGTAAGATTCAGGGGGAGCAAGACACCTAAGGGAAAGAAATCAGTCAAATTCATTGCATATCTTTATTCTTGGGGACATGTTGAATCCAATGTGGTACCTTGTACTCACTCTCTACATGTCATCCCAGTCTTGGTATTCTTGTGGTTTCTTTTGTTTGCTCTGGCTAGTGGATGTACCTGTGTTATCTAACTTTGTTTGTGCAGGTTCATTCCATCCTAAGCCAACTCAAGACCACAAGGTAAGTATATGCATCAAAATCATGAGTATGAGGAGTTCTTGCTTATGTACGTACTGTTTGCAAGAAGGACTCATGAGCATGAAGGTATTTTCCTTGATAATCTTTTGCTCTCATGCATATGGCCAAGATACATGTAACACATTGCCTACTCTGTCATGGTTATGCTCTCACATGCCTCTATATTTCATATTTACATGAGTGCATACATGTAGGGGGAGCCTATGCTTGTTACATGTCCTTCCAAAGCTTTACTTGCTGTTCTTTATATCTTTATCTAAAGCTTTGATGTATGTTGCCATCAATTACCAAAAAGGGGGAGATTGAAAGCACAAGTGCTCCCTTGGTGGTTTTGATAATTGATGACAACATATCTCTTGTTGGACTAATGTTTCTATCTAGTATGTTTTAGATAAGTTCAACAATGGAGTGGCATGGACTAAAGGTTGTGGGAACTCCTTCAAGATGCTAAGGACAAAGGATTGGCTAAAGCTTAAGGCTCCAGACTCTTCATTTTACATTTTAGTGATCCAAGATCACATTGAGTCCATAGGAAAAGCCAATACTATCAAGGAGGGGTGAGGTGTTGCTTAATGAGCCTCTTGCTTCATGTGCTTAATGATATGCTCCAAAATCCTCAGCTACTTTCCCACTTCCACAAATGACCTAAACCCTAAGCCAAACTCGGTCATACCGATTCTTTCTATCCGGCGCCACCGAGTTTCACTTGTCATAAGCCACTGCCAAACCCTAGCAATTCGGTTCTACCGATAGGGATCTCGGTCTCACCGAGATGGGATTGCAAACTCTCTATTTCCCTTTCGTAACTTTTCGGTCTCACCGAAAGAGCGAATCGGTCCCACCGAGATTGCAATGTAAACTCTTTGTTTCCCTTTTGTAACTTTTCGGTCTCACCAAAAGAGCAAATCGGTCCCACCGAGTTTGCCTTACCAACTCTCTGGTTAGCTTATTACCTTTGTGTAATCGGTCTCACCGAGATTACGTTATGCCCAAACCCTAACCATATCGGTCCTACCGAGTCGCATGTCAGTCCCACCGAAAATCTCTAACGGTCACTAGGTTTACCTTTTCGGTCCGACCGAGTTTGTTGATTTGGTCCCACCGAGATTGGAAAACTGTGTGTAACGGTTGTATTTTGTGTGGAGGCTATATATACCCCTCCACCTCCTCTTCATTCGTAGAGAGAGCCATCAGAACACATACACAATAACTACTCATATGTTCTGAGAGAGAACCACCTACTCATGTGTTGAGACCAAGATATTCCATTCCTACCATATGAATCTTGATCTCTAGCCTTCCCCAAGTTGCTTTCCACTCAAATCATCTTTCCACAAAATCCAAATCCTATGAGAGAGAGTTGAGTGTTGGGGAGACTATCATTTGAAGCACAAGAGCAAGGAGTTCATCATCAACACACCATTTGTTACTTCTTGGAGAGTGGTGTCTCCTAGATTGGCTAGGTGTCACTTGGGAGCCTCCGACAAGATTGTGGAGTTGAACCAAGGAGTTTGTAAGGGCAAGGAGATCGCCTACTTCGTGAAGATCTATCGCTAGTGAGGCAAGTCCTTCTTGGGTGATGGCCATGGTGGGATAGACAAGGTTGCTTCTTTGTGGACCCTTCGTGGGTGGTTGCTTCTTCGTGGACCCTTCGTGGGTGGAGCCCTCCGTGGACTCGCGCAACCATTACCCTTCGTGGGTGGAGCCCTCCGTGGACTTGCGCAACCGTTACCCTTCGTGGGTTGAAGTCTCCATCAACGTGGATGTAGGATAGCACCACCTATCCGAACCACGGGAAAAACATCCGTGTCTCCAATTGCGTTTGAATTCTCCAAACCCTTCCCTTACATTCTTGCAAGTTGCATGCTTTACATTCCGCTACTCATATACTCTTTGCATGCTTGCTTGATATGGTTTTTGTATGTTGAAATTGTGCCTAAAACTCCACTCAAACCAAAAAGGCCTAAAAATTGCAACTTTAGCACTAAGTGTCTAATCACCCCCCTCTAGACACATCTACTTCTAGATCCTACACAACTGCTCAACGATGTTGATCTAGTCGTCCACCACAGTTGGGTCGATGGTGTACACCACCGAGAGATCCGTCTCCCTCGCGTGGGTCTCCACTCTATGCTCGCCGAACTTCGTTGGAGCGCCGCTGGACATCCGCTCTCTATGTGTCATCATGGGTGTGCTTGTTGTTTTTTGGGGCGCGAATTAAAGGAGGCGGGAATTAAAGGGGAAGCTGGACGGCCAGGAATATCGGGAGGCCCTGATGGTAGTTCTAATTTGCAGCGCGTAACTCCATCGTGTCGCACGTAACTGCGTCGTGTGGCAACGCGCGCGGCACAACCGCATGCATATGGGGCCTCCGACATGATCATGCGCATGCCCAACAGCTGGCAGAGCGCGCGCAGAGGGACGCGAGCAGAGTGCTCCGCGGTCGCCTCAATGGCGATCAACCATATATATATGCATATAGGAGTTGAACACGCAAGGAAAAGTTGTCCACAGGCCGAGCGTGCCGATGGACACGAGCAGAACGCACCAACGGACGCGAGCAGAGCACGCCACGGCACCTAACGGTGAGCAAAGCTTGCCGAGGGACGCGAGCAGAGGCCGACACAGTGATACGTGGCAAATAAGATGAATTGCGCGAGCAATGTCGCATACATCAAGCACGAATTAGATTAGAGTTGCGTGTGCAATACCTGGCATACAATTGATCCATCCAAGCTGTTTGTGATGGAACAAGCCGTGTGTGTTGCGGGCAAACGCTTGCTGCTATATAACCTTAAATTTAACCAAAAAAGTGTTAATGCATGTTACAAAAATTGTATAGATGGAAACTATGTTCAAATATGACTCCAACGATATAGTCTTTGGCGACATGCATTCATATTTTATTAGTTAAATCCTATGTACAAACCATTACGGGGGTATAGTAGGTAATTAAATCACAAATGTTTTTTTGTATTAACCATATGTGTATGTATCCTTTCGTCCTCCTCTCGCACATCTTGTCACCCTGCTGCCGCAGATGGCTTACAGCGCAAGCTTGTGCAGCGCGCTGGGGCGTTCTTTTCGCCAAACGGTGGCTCGAAGTGGCACCAATGGCTCGAACTAGCTATTTCTGTACGTGGTTGGCAACAATTAGGGAAATGTTTGGTCGGTTCAGCTGTAGAGTTGAACTGTTTGTATAAATTAAGAACACCTTCTTATTCTATGAATGAAATCTATGCTTAATTACTGAATTTTAGTTTCAAAAATTAGATAGTGCTAGTGATTTCTAGCTGCATATTTTGACAAATCGCAGTGTTACAAGGATTGACAAATGGCAATGTTACTAGATCAACAAATGTCAATCTTTCCAGTCTGACAAATGGCAACATACCCAATATGGTAGATGCAAATCTTACCAAATTGTTTGTACGTGGTTGCAGACGGGTCATCCAGAACAACCGTTTGCGTTGAACGGATGCACAAATCCTACGCTGCAGATTTTCCCTCGACATAAGGGGGAAGACCATGGCTCTCACATTGCATACGGGTGTTCTATCTAAAACGTTTGCGATCAATAGCTGTAGAAGTCCTACTCTGCACATTTTCTCTTGGCTTCCTGGGGAAGCTGTCGGTTTGCATATAGGTGTTCTAACTAAAACGTTTTGTGATCAAGAGCTGCACAAATCCTGCTAGGCACATTTTCCCTTGCCTTCCTGGGCAAATTGTCGGTTTTGCATATGGGTGTTCTAACTAAAATGTTTGCGATGAGTGTTTTATATTTAAAAACCTTATTAAACTGTGGCTTGGGCGCCACTAATGTAGAGGATGCGAGCAAGGCGGGCGGCCATAAAAGTCAAAGGGCTCGCTTCCCAGTGAGCGTGCGTAGCGTACAGCTCGCACCCTTCCCGGTGAGCCTCCGCATTGGAGTACAACTCGCACGCCTTCTGTTTAGTCAAGTTCTCAAGCACCTGTCCGCACGGCCACCTCCTAGCCATTAAAAGAGTGACGCGTGGCGTCATGTGAATGGTTAAAAGAACGCACACAATTCAACGTTTGAGATGTTACACTGGCAGCTATTTGTTACAAAATGCCTTTGTTGGCTGTTATTCAAGTGCGCCTTCTCTCAAAATGGACACGAAAAATACCACAGTATGTCGGGTGCCATTCTGTTATAGCATGCCAAGTTTCATGAATTTCAGACGAGTTTTGGATTTACTAGAATTTAAAAACAAAGTATCTCATTTTGCCGGCAATTAACAGTGCCCTGGCGTTTGAAATTCATTCCCATTTCTTGCATGGGACCTAAGCATGGATTTTTCAACTAATTTACTTGCACTGGAGCTTGTGCATGTAGTTCAAATTTGAATTATGCGCATAAAATGCCTAGACAACCTAGTTAATGTATAAAAATGTTCAAACGAACCCCGAAAAATTCCAAAATTAAACACAACACTCCTATTGTTCTATGTTGACACTAACTTTTTTTAAAAGCAATAAGAGGGAATGGATATCATTTTGTCCCCAAAGGTGGCACATTCCCTACCGAACCCATCACGCTTGTTGTGAGAAACTCTAGTTTGTGAGAAGCTTATACCTAAACCTGCCCCAAATGGGACAAAAAATTTACCACGGCATGTTGATGCCGCTCCATGATAGCATGCCAAGTTTCATGAATTTCAGATGTGTTTTGGATTTACTAGAATTAAAAAAGCAGGTATCTCAATGTTTGCGGCCGAGTGACGGTGCCAGGGTGTTTGAAATTCATTCCCATTTCTTGCATGGGACCTAAGCATGCAACCAAGGACATTTGATTTTTCAACTAGTTTATATGCACTGGATCTTGTGCATGTAGTCCAAATTTGAATTATGCGCATAAAATGCCTCGAAATTTCATTTAATGTATAAAAATGTCCAAACGAACCCCAAAAATTCCAGAATTAAACACAACACTCCTGTTGTTTTATGTTGACACTAGAAAATTTTGGAAATCAATAAGAGGCAACGAATATTGTTTCGTTCCCAAAGGTGGCACGTTCCCTACCGAAACCAACACGCTTGTTGTGAGAAGCTCTGGTTTGTGAGAAGCTTATACCCAAACCTGCTCCAAATGGGACAAAAATTTTACCACGACATGTTGATGCCGGTCCATGATAGCATTCGAAGTTTCATGAATTTCAAACGAGTTTTGGATTTACTATATATCTACTATATAATACTTGGGTTAAACTTGACGAGCCTAGCATGGACAGACATGGTCTCGGAACACTAGAGACCGAAAGGTCGAGCGTGAGTTATATAGTAGATATGATCAACATAGAGATGTTCACCATTGATGACTACCCCATCTCACGTGATGATCGGACATGGATTAGTTGATTTGGATCACGTATCACTTATATGACTTTAGGGATGTCTATTTAAGTGGGAGTTCATTACAAATTTGATTAATTGAACTTAATTTATCATGAACTTAGTCTTATAGTTTTGCATATCTATGTTGTAGATCAATGGCCCGAGCTACCATTCCCCTGAATTTAAATGTGTTCCTAGAGAAAGCTAAGTTGAAAGATGATGGAAACAACTACACGGACTGAGTCCATAACTTGAGGATTATACTCATTGGTGCACAGAAGAATTATGTCCTTGATGCACCACTAGGTGACATACCTATGCAGGAGCAGATGCATATGTTATGAACGTTTGGCAAGCTTGATAAGATGACTACTTAATAGTTTAGTGCGCAATGATTTACGGCTTAGAACCGGGACTTAAAAAATGTTTTGAACACCACAGAGCATATGAGATGTTCCAGGAGCTGAAATTGGTATTTCAGACTCATGCCCGTGTCGAGAGGTATGAGACCTCTGACAAGTACTTTGCCTACAAGATGGAAGAGAATAGCTCAACCAGTTAGCATGTGCTCAGAATGTCTGGATACTACAATCGCTTCAGTCAAGTGGGACTTAATCTTCTAGATAATAGTGATTTACAAAGTTCTCTAGTCACTATCACCAAGCTATTAGAACTTCGTGATGAACTATAATATGCAAGGGATGCCAAAATGATTCTCGAGCTCTTTGCGATGCTGAAATCGGCGATGGTAGAACTCAAGAAAGATCATCATGTGTTGATGGTTAACGAGACCACTAGTTTCAAGGAAAAGGGCAAGGGAAAGAGAGAGAAATTAAAGAAGAATGTCAAGCAAGTTGCCGCTCCTGGTTAGAAGCCCAAAGCTGGAGCCAAGCCTGAAACTGAGTGCCTCTACTGCAAAGGAAATTGTCAATGGAAACAGAACTGCCCCAAATACTTGGCGGATAAGAAGGATGGCAAAGTGAACACAATTATATTTGATATACATGTTATTGATGTGTACCTTACTAGTACTAATAGTAGCCCATGGGTATTTAATACCGGTTCAGTTGCTAAGATTAGTAACTCGAAACAGGAGTTGGAGAATAAACAGAGACTAGTTAAGGGCGAGGTGACGATGTGTGTTGGAAGTGATTCCAAGGTTGATACGATCACCATCGCACACTCCCTCTACCTTTGGGATTAGTGTTGAACCTAAATAAATGTTATTTGGTTTTTGCATTGAGCATGAATGTGATTTGATCATTTTTATTGCAATACGGTTATTCATTTAAGTCAAAGAATAATGGTTGTTCTATTTACATGAATAAAACCTTCTATGGTCATACAGCCAATGTGAATGGTAATACCGCTAGCCACTGAATATTTGCACCTTGCTGCCTTCAATATGCACAAATAAGGAAAATGGACTGGTGCTCCAAAGAAGCGAAGGAAAGGTGGTGCAAAAGAACAGACGTGTACGTGACCCAAACATTTCTGATGCAGCCCCCTCTTAATAGTACGACCGTCCTATGACTCAAATCCACTGAAAAGAAACGTAGAAAGCAACCGTCTTCGATAGACTCCGACGGGCACCGAATCGTCTTGTGCCTAGACATAAGATATCTAAAATTCTCAATGCACATGACGAGTCCGCAAAAGCATTGTCATCAATCACCAAAATAACTTAGGGAGAAATATGCCCTAATAATCTCTCCCTTTTTGGTGGATTGATGACAATACGGGATTTGGACATAAGGATATGTAATTTAACAAATGCAAACCCGAAGTCTACAAAATATAGGTAGGCTCCCCCTAGATGTGTGCATTCTTTATATATGCTTTGGACTGCAAAGCACACAACCTAGCATCAACACTCCCCTAAATTTTATAGACGAGTAATTCCTTGCAACACCTAAATGATATTAAGCATGAAAGCAAGGCATAGCATGTGAGCATGAAGATAAGGGCACATAGCAAATAGACTCACAAGTTACTAAACATACTGGACAATAATGATAAAAGAGTGATAGCATATGTCTCACATCATATGATAGAATAACACTACTATAGGATGCTACTAACGTGGCACTACAATCAGAGACCCTTCGATGAAACTGTGTGAGATGCCATAATCGCAAACGGTGGTGTAAAACACCTGTCAAAAAAGGTGCAAAACGTTTGGGATGGAGGATGCATCAAACACGGTTTAGATTTTAGTTGAGTGTGTGATGCAGGGCATACAGTTCAGTTCAATTAATTGCTTGCGGTGAGGAGGAACAAAAGAAATGGGCAGTCAGATGAAGGTGTGTGCGATATACATCATACGGTTCACTCGGATGAAATGTTTGTGATTAGGCAACACAAAGAAACGGTCAGCTAGATCAAAGGTGTGTGCGACATACGACATGCGGTTCACTCGGATGAACCGTTTGTGTTGAGACAAGAGAACAGAAACGGTTCAATATAACAAGATGTGTGTGATACGCGACAAACAGGTCTGTAATTAGAAATGTGTGCGAAGACCGATAATACCACATACGGTTGCTGCTAATAAGACGTGTGTGTTGTGCAATGGGATTGCATACATAACAATAACACACACACACACATACACTTATAAGGACAGGGTTGCATAACCAAATTAAACATCCACTTACATAGGTGGCTACTACGACCATGGAATTTGCACACACCAAAAGTAAACTATTACATGCATAATTACATAGGTGGCTACTACACACATGACATTTCCACACACCAATAAAGTAAACTATATATTACATGCATGATTAACTAGCATAAATGATCATCTGATCATCATCTACTTCTTGTGATGCTTGCTCTGCTTGTGGCTCAATCTGGGCTCGTCAATTTGGGTAACGAGGTACTTCCTCATGTTAACGATCCACCTGTGCATCTCGTAGCATGTGTACACGCTCTTGGCCGCGAACCTGAGGTGAGGTTCATCCAGTTGCCGCATCCAGGTCTTGTGCCAGGATAGGGGACTTGTTCTCTGGGCATCTTGCTTCATCTTTTCTTAGTAGGGCAGCCAGATGAAGGTGTGTGCGATATACATCATACGGTTCACTCGGATGAACTGTTTGTGATTAGGCAACACAAAAGAAACGATCAGCTAGATCAAAAGTGTGTGCGACATACGACATGCGGTTCACTCGGATGAACTGTTTGTGTTGAGACAAGAGAACAGAAACGGTTCAATATAACAAGATGTGTGTGATACGCGACAAACAGGTCTGTAATTAGAAATGTGTGCGAAGACCGATAATACCACATACGGTTGCTGCTAATAAGACGTGTGTGTTGTGCAATGGGATTGCATACATAACAATAACACACACACACACACACACACACACACACACTTATAAGGACAGGGTTGCATAACCAAATTAAACATCCACTTACATAGGTGGCTACTACGACCATGGCATTTGCACACACCAAAAGTAAACTATTACATGCATAATTACATAGGTGGCTACTACACACATGACATTTCCACACACCAATAAAGTAAACTATATATATTACATGCATGATTAACTAGCATAAACGATCATCTGATCATCATCTACTTCTTGTGACGCTTGCTCTGCTTGTGACTCGATCCGGGCTCGTCAATTTGGGTAACGAGGCACTTCCTCATGTTAACGATCCACCTGTGCATCTCGTAGCATGTGTACACGCTCTTGGCCGCGAACCTGAGGTGAGGTTCATCCAGTTGCCGCATCCAGGCCTTGTGCCAGGATAGGGGACTTGTTCTCTGGGCATCTTGCTTCATCTTTTTGTAGTAGGGGTCGACGATGGCCGAGGCGAGTTCGACCAGGGAGTCCTTCTTCATGCTACCCCAGACCCTGTAGTGGTCATTGATTTCGACAAGGTTCTGCAGGCCAAGCCCGTAGCACTGAGCGCGTTTCCGTCGTTGGTGGTTTCCACCGTGGCGAACTTGTAGTCAGTGCTGTTGAAAAACCTGTTGAAACAGTCGCAAGGCTCTGTGGCCCTACAGTAGTGGTAGATGAGGACATGATGGCACAGGCACAACTGGGCAACGACAACCTTCTGATCTATGTCGGGACGACTGGCGCTGTACTGGAGGTCGATGACGACCACCTTGTACTTCTCTCGAGCAAGCAACTGATCAACGATGTTGATCTAGTCGTCCACCACAGCCGGGTCGATGGTGTACACCACCGAGAGATCCGTCTCCCTCGCGTGGGTCTCCACTCTATGCTCGCCGAACTTCGTTGGAGCGCCGCTGGACATCCCCTCTCTATGTGTCATCATGGGTGTGCTTGTTGTTTTGTGGGGCGTGAATTAAAGGATGCGGGAATTAAAGGGGAAGTTGGACGGCCAGGAATATCGGTAGGCCCTGATGGTAGTTCTAATTTGCAGCGCGTAACTCCATCGTGTCGCACATAACTGCATCGCGTGGCAACGCGCGCGGCACAACCGCATGCATATGGGGCCTCCGACATGATCATGCGCATGCCCAACAGCTGGCAGAGCACGCGCAGAGGGACGTGAGCAGAGCGCTCCGCGGCCGCCTCAATGGCGATCAACCATATATGTATATGCATATAGGAGTTGAACACGCAAGGAAAAGTTGTCCACAAGCCGAGCGTGCCGATGGACGCGAGCAGAACGCACCAACAGACGCGAGCAGAGCACGCCACGGCGCATAACGGCGAGCAGAGCTTGCCGAGGGACGCGAGCAGAGGCCGACACAGTGATACGTGGCAAATAAGATGAATTGCGCGAGCAATGTCGCATACATCAAGCACGAATTAGATTAGAGTTGCGTGTGCAATACCTGGCATACAATTGATCCATCCAAGCTGTTTGTGATGGAACAAGCCGTGTGTGTTGCGGGCAAACGCTTGCTGCTATATAACCTTAAATTTAACCAAAAAAGTGTTAATGCATGTTACAAAAATTGTATAGATGGAAACTATGTTCAAATATGACTGCAACGATATAGTCTTTGGCGACATGCATTCATATTTTATTAGTTAAATCCTATGTACAAACCATTACAGGGGTATAGTAGGTAATTAAATCACAAATGATTTTGTATTAACCATATGTGTATCTATCCTTTCGTCCTCCTCTCACACATCTTGTCACCCTGCTTCCGCAGATGGCTTACAGCGCAAGCTTGTGCAGCGCGCTGGGGCATTCTTTTCGCCAAACGGTGGCTCGAAGTGGCACCAATGGCTCGAACTAGCTATTTCTGTACGTGGTTGGCAACAATTAGGGAAACGTTTGGTCGGTTCAGCTGTAGAGTTGAACTGTTTGTATAAATTAAGAACACCTTCTTAATCAATGAATGAAATCTATGCTTAATTACTGAATTTTAGTTGCAAAAATTAGATAGTGCTAGTGATTTCTAGCTGCATATTTTGACAAATCGCAGTGTTACAAGGATTGACAAATGGCAATGTTACTAGATCAACAAATGTCAATCTTTCCAGTCTGACAAATGGCAACATACCCAATATGGTAGATGCAAATCTTACCAAATTGTTTGTACGTGGTTGCAGACGGGTCATCTAGAACAACCGTTTGCATTGAACGGATGCACAAATCCTGTGCTGCAGATTTTCCCTCGACATAAGGGGGAAGACCATGGCTCTCACATTGCATACGGGTGTTCTATCTAAAACGTTTGTGATCAAGAGCTGCAGAAGTCCTGCTCTGCACATTTTCTCTTGGCTTCCTAGGGAAGCTGTCGGTTTGCATATAGGTGTTCTAACTAAAATGTTTGCGATCAAGAGCTGCACAAATCCTGCTAGGCACATTTTCCCTTGCCTTCCTAGGCAAATTGTCGGTTTTGCATATGGGTGTTCTAACTAAAACGTTTGCGATGAGTGTTTTATATTTAAAAACCATATTAAACTGTGGCTTGGGCACCACTAATGTAGAGGATGCGAGCAAGGCAGGCGGCCATAGAAGTCAAAGGGCTTGCTTCCCAGTGAGCCTGCGCAGCGTACAGCTCGCACACTTCCCGGTGAGCCTCCGCATTGGAGTACAACTCGCACGCCTTCTGTTTAGTCAAGTTCTCAAGCACCTGTCCGCACGACCACCTCCTAGCCATTAAAAGAGTGAGGCGTGGCGTCATGTGAATGGTTAAAAGAACGCACACAATTTAAATTATACAAAACGTTTGAGATGTTACACTAGCAGCTATTTGTTACAAAATGCCTTTGTTGGCTATTATTCAAGTGCGCCTTCTCTCAAAATGGACACGAAAAATACCACAGTATGTCGGGTGCCATTCCGTTATAGCATGCCAAGTTTCATGAATTTCAGACGAGTTTTGGATTTACTAGAATTTAGAAACAAAGTTTCTCAACATTTTGCCGGCAATTAACAGTGCCCTACTGTTTGAAATTCATTCCCATTTCTTGCATGGGACCTAAGCATGGACCGAAAGACACATATTTGATTTTTCAACCAATTTATTTGCACTGGAGCTTGTGCATGTAGTTCAAATTTGAATTATGCACATAAAATGCCTAGACAACCTAGTTAATGTATAAAAATGTCCAAACGAACCCCGAAAAATTCCAAAATTAAACACAACACTCCTATTGTTCTATGTTGACACTAATTTTTTTTGAAAGCAATAAGAGGGAACGGATATTGTTTTGTCCCCAAAGGTGGCACATTCACTACCGAAACCATCACGCTTGTTGTGAGAAACTCTGGTTTGTGAGAAGCTTATACCCAAACCTGCCCCAAATGGGACAAAAAATTTACCACGGTATGTTGATGCTGCTCCATGATAGCATGCCAAGTTTCATGAATTTCATACGTGTTTTGGATTTACTAGAATTTAAAAAGCAGGTATCTCAATGTTTGCGGTCGAGTGACGGTGGCAGGGTGTTTGAAATTCATTCCCATTTCTTGCATGGGAACAAACATGCAACCAAGGACACATATTTGATTTTTCAATCAGTTTATATGTACTGGAGAATGTGCACGTAGTTCAAATTTCAATTATGCAAATAAAATGCCTGGAAAACACAGTTAATGTATAAAAATGTCCAAACGAACCCTAAAAAATTCCTAAATTCAACACAACACTCCAATTGTTCTATGTTGACACTAGAATTTTTTTGGAAACAATAAGAGGCAACATATATCATTTCGTACCCAAAGGTGGCACGTTCTCTACCGAAACCATCACGCTTGTTGTGAGAAGCTCTGGTTTGTGAGAAGCTTATACCCAAACCTACCCCAAACGGGACAAATTTTTACCACGTCATGTTGATGCCGCTCCATGATAGCATGCCAAGTTTCATGAATATCAGACGAGTTTTGGATTTACTAGAATTTAAAAACCAGGTATCTCAATGTTTGCGGCCGAGTGATGGTGTCAGGGTGTTTGAAATTCATTCCCATTTCTTGCATGGGACCTAAGCATGCAACCAAGGACACATATTTGATTTTTCAACCAGTTTATATGCACTAGAGCTTGTGCATGTAGTTCAAATTTGAATTATGCACATAAAATGCCTGGAAAACCTAGTTGATGTATAAAAATGTCCAAACGAACCCTGAAAAATTCCAAAATTAAACACAACACTCCTGTTGTTCTATGGTGACACTAGAAAATTTTTGTAAGCAATAAGAGGCAACGGATATCGTTTTGTCCCCAAAGGTGGCACGTTCCCTACCGAAACCATCACGCTTGTTGTGAGAAGCTCTGGTTTGTGAGAAGCTTATACCCAAACCTACCCCAAATGGGACAAATTTTTTACCACGGCATGTTGATGCCGCTCCATGATAGCATGCCAAGTTTCATGAATTACAGACGAGTTTTGGATTTACTAGAATTTAAAATTCAGGTATCTCAATGTTAGCGACCGAGTGACGATGGCAGGGTGTTTGAAATTCATTCCCATTTCTTGCATGGGACCTAAGCATGCAACCAAGGACACATATTTGATTTTTCAACCAGTTTATATGCACGAGAGCTTGTGCATGTAGTCCAAATTTGAATTACGCAATAAAATGCCTGGAAATTTTAGTTAATGTATAAAAATGTCCAAACGAACCCCGAAAAAATTGAAAATTAAACACAACACTCCTGTTGTTCTGTGTTGACACTCGATTTTTTTTGAAATCAATGAGGCAACGAATATCGTTTTGTCCCCAAAGGTGGTACATTCCCTCCCGAAACCATCACGCTTGTCGTGAGAAGCTCTGGTTTGTGAGAAGCTCTGGTTTGTGAGAATCTTATACCCAAACCTGCCCCAAAATGGGACAAAAAATTTACCACAACATGTTGATTCCGCTCCATGATAGCATGCCAAGTTTCATGAATTTCAAACGAGTTTTGGATTTACTAGAATTTCAAAACCAGGTATCTCAATGTTTTCGCCCTAGTGACGGTGATAGGGTGTGTGACATTCATTCCCATTTCTTGCATGGGACCTAAGCATGCAACCAAGGACACAGATTTGATTTTTCAACCCGTTTATATGCACTGGAGAATGTCCATGTAGTTCAAATTTGAATTATGCTCCTAAAATGCCTACAAAACCAAGTTAATGTATAAAAACGTCCAAATGAACCCTGAATAATTGAAAAAAAAATTGATGACACACCTATAGTTGCATGTTTACTGCAGATAAAAGTTCTAGCAATTCAAACACCATCCTTTGCAACTATGACCCCATTACGTTATTCAAATCAAGACGATAAATCAAGTAGATCGCACATAGTTTATTATCACCAACCGTGTGAGATGCAGCACAAAATATCTTGGAGCACCATTGATGTATAGTACGCCTATGGCTTACGTGAGAAGGCGCGTCGGCTACAGTCCACAGCCGGTGTCAAGCACACTAGCTCACTCTCCAAATATCATTTCACTGTTCATTCGACGCCGGTGAAAGATGGGGACGTGGACCCACGTTGTGAGGGCAACTTCCGTGGCCCACTCCGGCGAGAGCGTGGCCGCAGCCGCCAGGCGCGTGCTAAAAAGCTTTGTGAGGGCAACCGCACTCAGCGTCCGGGCAGCCAAGGCAGCCCAAACGGCCGCTATTGCTTCTCAGGCGGCGGCAGCAACATCTACCTAGGCGATAGCAACTGGTGAGAGCGACACAACAGCTGTCCGTTGTGCATCGGCGGACTTAGCCCGGATGGAGGCCACCCACTACCCTGTTGAGGCCGTCCACGCCCAGCTCGTGGCGGTCACTGTCGGTGTCAAAACCGGCAGATCTCGGGTAGGGGGTCCCGAACTGTGTGTCTAAGGTCGATGGTAACAGGAGACAAGGGACACGATGTTTAGCCAAGTTTTGGCCCTCTCTATGGAGGTAATACCCTACGTCCTACTTGATTGATATTGATGAATATGAGTATTACAAGAGTTGATCTATCTCGAGATCGTAATGCCTAAACCCTAGTGGTCTAGTTTGTATGGCTATGATAATGAGTGTCCTATCCGGACTAAGTCCTTCGGTTTATATAGACACCGGGAGGATCTAGGGTTACACAAGGTCGTTTACAAAGAAGGGAATTTACATATCCTGTCGCCAAGATTGCCTTCCACGCCAAGGAGAGTCCTGTCCGGACACGGGTGCAGTCTTCGGTCTTCGTATCTTCATAGCCCATCAGCCCGGCCCATGGCGAACAGGCCGAACGCCCGAGGACCCCTTAATCCAGGACTCCCTCAGTAGCCCCTGAACCTAGCTTCAATGACAAGGTATCCGGCGCGTAGTGCTATCTTCGTCATTGCAAGGCGGGTTCCTCCTTCCGAACTCCAAAATAGTCTTCAGACGAATTGATCGTGTCTTGACCTGTAACACACACCACACACAACAGTAGAGAGAATATAATAATACACGATTCCAATCTGCTGACAACTTTTACAACATGACATCACGTCCGCCCGGTCATAATTTGGAACCATTTTTTGCCTTTGACTCCATGTTTCGAGACGCGGTTGCCATTGGCATGTCTTGTCGAAGCAGAGATCGTGTCCCCTTATTACGGGATTCTCATCAATACGGGCATGGGTAATCCAACTGTGCCGTTTACACAACCCTCGGGAGTAGGAGAATTTTGAGGCAAGTGGGGTGGCGTTCAATATTCACTGCCCTTATAAGGAGATAAGATTCCCCTTTCTTCTCCCACACCTTCTCTCTTCTTCTGCCTTTCCACTCTTGAGCTCCAGCGCCCAAGTTCTCATATGTTTCCCACTCGAGAAAGCACTCAACCATGTCCGGATCCGGAGGTCAAGGCAAGTGGATGGCCTCCTCCGTCAAGAGGAGGACATCGCTGAGCTTCGGGCGGCTGGGTACCTGGCGAAGGAAATCGCCCACCGTCTTCCAGCCCAAGGACAAATGATTCCCACGCCGAAGCCCGATGAGAGGGTAGTGTTCCTCCCCCATTTCCTCCCGGGCTAGGGTTTCCACTCCACCCCTTCATCCGTGGGATAATGTTCTACTACGGGATAGACTTCCACTATCTATCCCCGAACTCCTTCCTCAATATCTCGGCGTTTATCATTGTGTGCGAGGCCTTCCTCCGCATCCACCCCCACTTCGCGCTATGGCTAAAAACCTTTAACGTGAAGCCCAAGGTGCTGGACAGACATCATGCAGAGTGCGGGGGCGCCATGGTGAGCAAGCTCACCAATGTCTCTTGGACAAAAGGCACATTCGCGGAGTCTGTCAAGGAATGGCAGAAACAATGGTTCTACATCACCGAACCCCGTGGCGCCACCTAGGCCGCGGCTGCTGCATTCAACTCCGGCGCTCCTGTGCGACTTACGTCCGGGGTCGAGAAGAGCCCGAACTGGTGTTCGTCAGACGAGCTGATTGCGCTGTAAATGTGCATTCAATGCATGATCGATAGGGACATCAAGCTGGTCGACATAATTTAAGTGATCCTAGTGCGCCAGATCCTCCCCTGCCGGAGCCTAAGTCGCCCTCTATGGGATTTCAACCCAAAAAAGCACCACACTTTGGAAAGGCTCGTCGAAACATCTCATGAAGATGCCTGGAAGTTGCTCTTCAAGGGCAACAAGATACCGCCGGCCACAGATTTGGACCGTGGCCATGACCTAAATCACCTCCCCAACGAGGTATGTTATTTTCAACACATCCCCTACTTGCTTGTTTCAAGGGTGATATCTAAGCTTTTATTATCATTGCTTTTTTAGTACTGGTTGAAGAAGGCGAAGCAGATCCGATGTCCAGCTCCCCTGCCTGAAGAACCACTCATCCCGTGCTTAGCGAAGATGCTGGAGCCGGTGCCTTATAAGGCACCAGAGAAGATGGCCACATGAAAGGCCAAGGGGGTCCGGAGTGGCCCCCGCCGCAAGGGTACTTCGGACGTGACGTCCGAAGACAAGACACGTTACCCTACCGCCGAAGACGATGACCATGAGGAGGAGGAGAAAAATGACACTCCCCCTGATGGGGGAGGAAGAAGAGGGCGGCCTCCACAACTCTGGAGGCGGAGGCGCCCAAGAAGGGGAAGGGATCCCTCGCGAATAACTCCGCATGGGACGTCAGCAACAGTCCGGAGAAACGCCCCCGCGCTAAGCCTCGGGCCGCATCGTAAGTACTAAGACTTGTATCCACCCATAAACTTTCTCCTCTTTACTGCAATTAAATGATTGGTTACGTTTTATTGTAGTCCGGCCCACAACAGCTCCCCGCGATCCTCGTCAGGAGGGTCGCTGGATTCCAAGGCGATGGCCAGCGATTCGCCGCCAGCCGCTCACTCCCCCAAGGCCACAGATGATGCGGAGGTGATGTCCCGAAGGACTGTTCCAGGCGGGGAGTGGCTCAGGAGGCGCTAGAAGGCGAAAATCCCGTCGCCGGAAGACACGTCTCCAACGTATCTATAATTTTTGGTTGCTCCATGCTATATTATCTACTGTTTTGGACTATATTGGGCTTTATTTTCCACTTTTATATTATTTTGGGACTAACCTATTAACGGGAGGCCCAGCCTAGAATTGTTGGTTTTTGCCTATTTCAGTGTTTCGGAGAAACAGAATATCAAACGGAGTCCAAATGGAATGAAACCTTCGGGAACGTGATTTTCTCATCAGATAAGGTCCAGGAGACTTGGACCCTCCGTCAAGAAAGCCACGAGTCGGTCACGAGGGTGGAGGGCACGCCCCCTGCCTCGTGGACCCCTCGAAGCTCCACCGACGTACTCCTTCCTCCTATATATACCTACGTACCCCCAAACGATCGGGGACGGAGCCAAAAACCTAATTCCACCGCCGCAACTTTCTGTATCCACGAGATCCCATCTTGGGGCCTGTTCCGGAGCTCCGCCAGAAGGGGAATCGGTCACGGAGGGCTTCTACATCATCATCGAAGCCCCTCCGATGAAGTGTGAGTAGTTTACTTTAGACCTATGGGTCCATAGTTAGTAGCTAGATAGCTTCTTCTCTATTTTTGGATCTCAATACAATGTTCCCCCTTTCTCGTGGAGATCTATTCGATGTAATCTTCTTTTTTCGGTGTATTTGTTGAGATCGATGAATTGTGGGTTTATGATCAAGTTTATCTATGAATAATATTTGAATCTTCTCTGAATTCTTTTATGTATGATTGGTTATCTTTGCAAGTCTCTTTGAATTATCAGTTTGGTTTGGCCTACTAGATTGGTTTTTCTATCCATATGAGAAGTGCTTAGCTCTGGGTTCAGTCTTGCGGTGTCCTTTCCCAGTGACAGAAGGGGCAGCAAGGCACATATTGTATTGTTGCCATCGAGGATAACAAGATGGGGTTTTTATGATATTGCATGGAACTATCCCTCTACATCATGTCATCTAGCTTAAGGCGTTACTCTATTTTTAACTTAATACTCTAGATGCATGCTGGATAGCGGTCGATGAGTGGAGTAATAGTAGTAGATGCAGGCAGGAGTCGGTCTACTTGTCTCGGACGTGATGCCTATATACATGATCATACCTAGATATTCTCATAACTATGCTCAATTCTGTTAATTGCTCAACAGTAATTTGTTCACCCACCGTAGAATACTTATGCTCTTGAGAGAAGCCACTAGTGAAACCTATGGCCCCCAGCTCTCTTTCTCATCATATCAATCTCCATCACTTTATTATTGCTTTGCTTTTTACTTTGCCTTTTACTTTTCACTTTGCATCTCTATACCAAAAATACCAAAAATATTATTTATCATCTCTATCAGATCTCACTTTCGTAAGTGACCGTGAAGGGATTGACAACCCCTAAGCGCGTTGGTTGCGTTGAGCTATTGTTTTTGTGTAGGTACGAGGGACTCGCGCGTAGCCTCCTACTGGATTGATAACTTGGTTCTCAAAAACTGAGGGAAATACTTACACTACTTTGCAGCATCATCCTCTCCTCTTCGGGGAAATCCAACACAATGCTCAAGAGGTAGGAAGAAGAATTTCAGGCGCCGTTGCCGGGGAGTCTACGCAAAAGTCAACATACCAAGTACCCATCACAATCCATATCTCCCGCATTACATTATTTGCCATTTGCCTCTTGTTTTCCTCTCCCCCACTTCACCCTTGCCGTTTTATTCACCCTTTCCCTCTCTATCCTCCCTCTCTTTCTCTATTTGCATTTTTTCCCATTTGCTTTTTGTTTGCTCGTGTGTTGGATTGCTTGTTTGTCGCGATGGCTCAAGATAATACTAAATTGTGTGACTTCACCAATACCAACAATAATGACTTCCTTAGCACTCCAATTGCTCCTCTTACCGATGTTGAATCTTGTGAAATTAATGCTGCTTTGCTGAATCTTGTCATGAAAGATCCATTTTTCGGCCTTCCTAGTAAAGATGTCGCTACTCATCTTAATAGCTTCGTTGATTTATGTGATATGCAAATGAAGAAAGATGTGGATAATGATATTGTTAAATTGAAGCTATTTCCTTTTTTGCTTAGAGATCGTGCTAAAGCTTGGTTTTCATCTTTGCCTAAAAATAGTATTGATTCATGGAACAAGTGCAAAGATGCTTTTATCTCTAAGTATTTTCCTCCCGCTAAGATCACCTCTCTTAGAAATGATATTATGAATTTTAATCAACTTGATCATGAAAATGTTGCACAATCTTGGGAGAGAATGAAATTAATGATACGTAATTGCCCTACTCATGGTTTGAATTTGTGGATGATTATACAAATTTTTTATGCCGGATTGAATTTTGCTTCTAGAAATCTTTTAGATTCGGCCGCGGGAGGCACTTTTATGGAAATCACTTTAGGAGATGCTACTAAACTCCTAGATAATATTATGGTTAATTATTCTCAATGGCACACTGAAAGATCCACTAATAAAAAAGTGCATGCGATAGAAGAAATTAATGTTTTGAGTGGAAAGATGGATGAAATTATGAAATTATTTTCTACTAAGAGTGTTTCTTATTATCCTAATGATACGCCTCTGTCTACTTTGATTGAGAATAATAATGAATCTATGGATGTGAATTTTGTTGGTAGGAATAATTTTGGTAACAACGCGTATAGAGGGAATTTTAATCCTAGGCCTTATCCTAGTAATCCTTCTAATAATTATGGAAATTCCTATAGCAACTCTTATGGAAATTTTAATAAGATGCCCTCTGAATTTGAGAGGAGTGTTAAAGAGTTTATGAATTCACAAAAGAATTTTAATACTTTGCTTGAAGAGAAATTGCTTAAAGTTGATGATTTGGCTAGGAACGTTGATAGAATTTCTCTTGAGGTTGATTCTTTAAATCTTAGATCTATTCCTCCTAAGCATGATATCAATGAGTCTCTCAAAGCCATGAGAATTTCCATTGATGAGTGCAAGGAAAGAACCGCTAGGACGCGTGCTATGAAAGATGCCTTTATTAAAGCGTGTTCTTCCAATTCCTATGAAAATAAAGATGAAGGTCTAAAAGTTATTGCTGTGTCCCCTATTAAATCTTTGTTTTTCAATATAAATCTTGATGAAACTGTATATGATCCACCTTTACCTAGAGGGCGTTCTAAAAATCCGGAGTATTTAGATCTTGATGATAAAATTGATAAATGTGGGATTAAAAGAAATAAAACCCTAGATGTTGCTAAACCCACTATATTGGATTTCAAGGAATTAAATTATGAAAATTTCTCTTTAATTGATTGTATTTCCATGTTGCAATCCTTGCTAAATTCTCCTCATGCTTATAGTCAAAATAAAGCCTTTACCGAACATATCGTTGATGCCTTGATGCAATCTTATGAAGAAAAACTTGAGTCGAAAGTTTCTATCCCTAGAAAACTTTATGATGAGTGGGAACCGACTATTAAAATTAAAATTAAAGATTATGAGTTTTATGCTTTGTGTGATTTGGGTGCTAGTGTCTCTACTATTCCCAAAACTTTGTGTGATTTGCTAGATTTCCGTGATTTTGACGATTGCTCACTAAATTTGCATCTTGCGGATTCCACTATTAACAAACCTATGGGAAGAATTAATTATGTTCTTATTGTTGCAAATAGGAATTATGTGCCCATAGATTTTATCGTTCTTGATATAGATTGCAATCCTTCTTGCCCTATTATTCTTGGTAGACCTTTCTTAGAACGGTTGGTGCAATTATTGATATGAAGGAAGGGAATATTAGATTTCAATTTCCATTAAGAAAGGGAATGTAACACTTCCCTAGAAAGAAAATAAAATTACCATATGAATCTATCATGAGAGCCACTTATGGATTGCCTACCAAAGATGGCAATACCTAGATCTATTCTTGCTTGTTATGCCTAGCTAGGGGCGTTAAACGATAGCGCTTATTGGGAGGCAACCCAATTTTATTTTTATTACTTGATTTTTGCTCCTGTTTAGTAATAAATAATTTATCTATCCTATGTTTTGGTTGTGTTTTTCGTGTTTAATTAGTGTGTGTGCCAAGTAGAACCGTTGGGAAGACTTGGGGAATGTCTTGTTGAACTTGCTGTAAAAAACAGAAACTTTAGCGATCACGAGAACTGCTGTCATTTTTATTTGGAAAGTGCTACTTAGTTAATTCTTTTTTAAGATGATTAATAGATAAATTACTCACGTCCAGAAATTTATTTTAGAATTTTTGGAGTTCCAGATCTTGCGCTAACTACAGATTACTACAGACTGTTCTGTTTTTGACAGATTCTGTTTTCATGTGTTGTTTGCTTATTTTGATGAATCTATGGCTAGTAAAATAGTTTATAAACCATAGAGAAGTTGTAATACAGTAGGTTTAACACCAATATAAATAAATAATGAGTTCATTGCAGTACCTTGAAGTGGTCTTTTGTTTTCTTTCGCTAACGGAGCTCACGAGATTTTCTACTTTATGTTTTGTGTTGTGAAGTTTTCAAGTTTTGGGTAAAGATTTGATGGATTATGGAACAAGGAGTGGCAAGAGCCTAAGCTTGGGGATGCCCATGGCACCCCCAAGATAATCTAAGGACACCTAAAATCCAAAGCTTGGGGATGCCCCGGAAGGCATCCCCTCTTTCGTCTACTTCTACCGGTAACTTTACTTGGAGCTATATTTTTATTCACCACATGATATGCGTTTTGCTTGGAGCGTCTTTTATGATTTGAGTCTTTGCTTGTTAGTCTAACACAATCATACTTTCTGTACACACCTTTTGAGAGAGCAATACATGATTTGGAATTTGTTAGAATACTCTGTGTGCTTCACTTATATCTTTTGAGCTTTATAGTTTTGCTCTAGTGCTTCACTTATATCTTTTAGAGCACAGTGGTGGATTTGTGTTATAGAAAGTATCGATCTCTCATGCTTCACTTAGATTATTTTGAGAGTATTAATAGCATGGTAATTTTCTTAAAATCCTAATATGATTGGTATGCAAGATTAATAATAAAACTTTCTTATGAATGTGTTGAATGCTAAGAAAAGTTTGATGCTTGATGATTGTTTTGAGATATGGAGGTAATAATATCAAAGTCGTGCTAGTTGAGTAGTTGTGAAATTGAGAAATACTTGTGTTGAAGTCTGCAAGTCCCGTAGCATGCACGTATGGTAAACGTTATGCAACAAATTTGAAACATGAGGTGTTATTTGATTGCCTTCCTTATGAGTCACGGTCGGGGACGAGCGATGGTCTTTTCCTACCAATCTATCCCCCTAGGACCATGCGCGTAGTGCCGAGGTTTTTGATGACTTGTAGATTTTTGCAATAAGTATGTGAGTTCTTTATGACTAATGTTGAGTCCATGGATTATACGCACTCTCACCCTTCCATCCTTGCTAGCCTCTTCGGTACCGTGCATTGCCCTTTCTCACATTGAGAGTTAGCGCAAACTTCGCCGGTGCATCCAAACCCCGTGATATCGCTTTGTCACACATAAACCTCCTTATATCTTCCTCAAAACAGCCACCATACCTACCTATTATGCCATTTCCATAGCCATTCCGAGATATATTTCCATGCAACTTTCCATCATTCCGTTCATCATGACACATTCATCATTGTCATATTGCTTAGCATGATCATGTAGTTGACATAGTATTTGTGGCAAATCCACCATTCATAATTCTTTCATACATGTCACGCTTGATTCATTGCATATCTCGGTACACCGCCGGAGGCATTCATATAGAGTCATATTTTGTTCTAAGTATCGAGTTGTAATCATTGAGTTGTAAATAAATAGAAGTGTGATGATCATCATTCATAGAGTATTGTCCCAAAAAAAGAGAAAGACCAAAAAAAGGAAGGCCAAATAAAAAAAGAAAGGCCAAATAAAAAAGGCCAAATAAAAATATATATAAAAGGGACAATGCTACTATCCTTTTTCCACACTTGTGCTTCAAAGTAGCACCATGATCTTCATGATAGAGAGTCTCTTGTTCTATCACTTTCGTATACGAGTGGGAATTTTTCATTAGAGAACTTGTCTTGTATATTCCAACAATGGGCCTCCTCAAGTGCCCTAGGTCTTCGTGAGCAAGCAAGTTGGATGCACACCCAGTAGTTTCTTTTGTTGAGCTTTCATACATTTATAGCTCTAGTGCATCCATTGCATGGCAATCCCTACTCCTTGCATTAACATCAATCGGTGGGCATCTCCATAGCCCATTGATTAGCCTCGTTGATGTGAGACTTTCTTCCTTTTTTGTCTTCTCCACATAACCCCCTTCATTATATTCTATTCCACCCATAGTGCTATGTCCATGGCTCGCGCTCATATATTGCGTGAAAGTTTATAGGTTTGAGATTACTAAAGTATGAAACAATTGCTTGGCTTGTCATCGGGGTTGTGCATGATGAGAGCATTCTTGTGTGACAAAAATGAAACATGACTAAACTATATGATTTTGTACGGATGAACTTTCTTTGGCCATGTTATTTTGAGAAGACATAATTGCTTAGTTAGTATGCTTGAAGTATTATCATTTTTATGTCAATATGAACTTTTGTCTTGAATCTTTCGGATCCGAATATTCATACCACAATTAAGAAGAATTACATTTAAATTATGACAAGTAGCACTCCGCATCAAAAATTATGTTTTTATCATTTACCTACTCGAGGACGAGCATGAATTAAGCTTGGGGATGCCTGATATGTCTCCAACGTATCTATAATTTTTGATTGCTCCATGCTATATTATCTACTATTTTGGACTATATTGGGCTTTATTTTCCACTTTTATATTATTTTTGGGACTACCTATTAACCAGAGGCCCAGCCTAGAATTGCTGTTTTTTGCCTATTTTAGTGTTTTAGAGAAACAGAATATCAAACGGAGTCCAAACGGAATGAAACCTTCGGGAACGTGATTTTCTCATCAGATAAGATCCAAGAGACTTGGACCCTCCGTCAAGAAAGCCACGAGGCGGTCACGAGGGTGGAGGGTGCCCCCCTAGGGCGCGCCCCTACCTCGTGGGCCCCTCGAAGCTCCACTGACGTACTCCTTCCTCCTATATATACCTACGTACCCCCAAACGATCAGGGACGGAGCCAAAAACCTAATTCCACCACCGCAACTTTCTGTATCCACGAGATCCCTTCTTGGGGCCTGTTTCGGAACTCCGCCAGAAGGGGAATCGATCACGGAGGGCTTCTACATCATCATCCAAGCCCCTACGATGAAGTGTGAGTAGTTTACTTCAGACCTACGGGTCCATAGTTAGTAGCTAGATGACTTCTTCTCTCTTTTTGGATCTCAATACAATGTTCTCCCCCTCTCGCGTGGAGATCTATTCGATGTAATCTTCTTTTTGCGGTGTGTTTGTTGAGACCGACGAATTGTGGGTTTATGATCAGGTTTATCTCTGAATAATATTTGAATCTTCTCTGAATTCTTTTATGTATGATTGGTTATCTTTGCAAGTCTCTTCGAATTATCAGTTTGGTTTGGCCTACTAGATTGGTTTTTCTAGCCATAGGAGAAGTGCTTAGCTCTGGGTTCAGTCTTGCGGTGTCCTTTCCCAGTGACAGAAGGGGCAGCAAGGCACGTATTGTATTGTTGCCATCGAGGATAACAAGTTGGGGTTTTTATGATATTGCATGGAACTATCCCTCTACATCATGTCATCTTGCTTAAGGCGTTACTCTGTTTTTAACTTAATACTCTAGATGCATGCTGGATAGCGGTCAATGAGTGGAGTAATAGTAGTAGATGCAGGCAGGAGTCGGTCTACTTGTCTCGGACGTGATGCCTATATACATGATCATACCTAGATATTCTCATAACTATGCTCAATTCTATCAATTGCTCAACAGTAATTTGTTCTCCCACCGTAGAATACTTATGCTCTTGAGAGAAGCCACTAGTGAAACCTATGGCCCCCGGGTCTCTTACTCATCATATCAATCTCCATCACTTTATTATTGCTTTGCTTTTTTACTTTGCCTTTTACTTTTCACTTTGCATCTCTATACCAAAAATACCAAAAATATTATTTATCATCTCTATCAGATCTCACTTTCGTAAGTGACCGTGAAGGGATTGACAACCCCTAAGTGCGTTGGTTGCATTGAGCTATTGTCTTTGAGTAGGTACGAGGGACTCGCGCGTAGCCTCCTACTGGATTGATACCTTGGTTCTCAAAAACTGAGGGAAATACTTACGCTACTTTGCTTCATCATCCTCTCCTCTTTGGGGAAATCCAACGCGGTGCTCAAGAGGTAGCACTGGACACCAAGGGGAATCAATCCCCATGGAGGCTGGTGGGGAGGGATGAACTCAGTTCGACCCTCAACCAGACTCAATTCTGAAGACCGAGGCTGTTCCGAAATCCGGCACGCGACCTCCTTAGAAAGAAGGGAGGATGCCCGTTCCCCCGGTGACCCCTATCCAACCAGGGGCATCTGATAATCTGCTAGAAGCGCTGCGAGGCGCTTCCATTGTGGATGAGCACTGTGTCCTTATGGGCACGATAATTGAAAGGCTTCAGTCCGCCAAGAGTGGACTGACCGAAGCCTGCAGCATCCTGTTAACAAGTTTTGAGGTAAGCAGCGCAAAAAGGAGAAAATCCCAATATAGACAGTAGCCCCTGAGACACTGTCTTGTTTTCGAAAAGAAAAACCGGACAGAGGATCAATCTCCTATTGCAGGAGACTAACTAAGTCTATCTGAAATGTATGCATGGGCGTCGCTGTTGGCCGCGGCCTCGCATACTGCGGAAGTCTCTGGACTAAAGCAGAAACTGGCGGAGGCCGAGGAGGAGCTGGGCCAGGTGAAGAGGCAGCTCCAGGAAAGACAAGGTAAGTAATAACCTATTATGGATTAGAAAAAACAAAAGAGTAAAATGATATGCAATGATCTGAATACCATGATGTGAACAGAGGCGGCGACCGAGGTCGAGGCCCTGAAAGTGGTCCTGGTCTAAGCCGAGGGGAGGGCTGTCAAGGAGCAGGCCGCCCGTAAGAGGCTCAAGGCATGGGTCAATGAAGTCTAACAGGAGCTCCAGGACGCGATGAAGAAGCGCGAGACCTTGGAACACAATGCGTCGGCTCAAGAGGCCGAACTTGCCGAGGCTCGTAAGAGTGCGGAGGTGGCCCAGATTGAAGCCCAGGGCGCCCTCCATGAGATCCAGGAGGCCAGAAAGATCGCGGCGGGTAAGGCATTCAATATGCAAAGCAGGAGTGTGAAGAGGAAATTTCTTTTAGTAACCCGGATTCGGAGTTCTCCAGGGGCCTTTGCTGATCTGCCACGCAGTGTGACCGACACTACGGAGTTTTTCCGAGCCGAAGAAGGGAGCTCCGTGGAGAAGCTGTTCTGGTCGCAAAATTGCGTGCCAGAACATCCGGTGCCCTTCAGCGATGAGCTGAAACAGCTGGTCGAGCTGCACATGGTGGCCGAACTGGCCATGAAGGATATGATAGTCCGGCTGTGGCTAGCCGAAGCTATTCCCAGCAGCTACTTCGGCCTTGTGAAGAAGCTGGTGGATGCCTGTCCTCGAGTAGATGTCATCAAGCGGTCCGTCTGCATCGAGGGCGCGCGTCGGGCCTTCTCTTATTGCAAGGTCTGGTGGGTGAAGTTGGATGCTGTCAAGCTAGCGACCGGGGGGCCGCCGGAGGGCAAGGAGTACCGCACACCTGACTGATACTTCGGCAATGTCTTAGAGGGGTCCTGTCACGACCGGTTTTTCCGGGTAATAAATTTCCAGAAAAGACCGTCGTGCTCATCAGCCCCAGGATTACTGTTAGCTGATGAGGCTCCAACTTGATACAGAAATTCCAAGCAAAAATACAAAATATGTAGTACAAGACCATTCTGGCCTATGAGTACAACAAATGCTTTCTAGTGGTTGATGGCGGAAGCGGGTTGTGAAACGTCAGTGTCTATGGGCTCCATTTCCCACGGGAACAGCTGACCAGGTTAATTCCTATCTTCGCGAGGCTGATATCTCCATTGTGTGGGTTCCGGGGCTGGCATCGCGTCGCTCCTCTCCGTGCAAGAAAATCTGGCCAAGACAATAGCCAGGGACAAGCAAGTGAGTACTTTGAATGTACTCGCAAACATTATGAACACAGGTATAATATAACTATGATGTGCTGAAAATATTTTATGCTCATGACGTCAGTCGGAAATAGTAATTAAATTTCTGATGCGTGCCTGTGGTTATTTATAAAATTGCAATAACATATTAGTATAAAAAAACTTATGAAACAAATAACAAGTACTGCCACAGTCGGGCGTCTGAGCGACATCACATAAAGGGCTTTAAAAGAAATGCCACAGTCGGGCGTCTGAGCGACGCCACATGAAGGGCTTTAAAAGAAATGCCACAGTCGGGCGTCTGAGCGACACCACATAAAGGGCTTTAAAAGAAATGCCACAGTCGGGCGTCTGAGCGACACCACATAAAGGGCTTTAAAAGAAATGCCACAGTCGGGCGTCTGAGCGACACCACATAAAGGGCTTTAAAAGAAATGCCACAGTCGAGCGTCTGAGCGACACCACATAAAGGGCTTTAAAATAAACAATCATAGTGAATATCCCGAAGGTAGAACCATCCCAGAGATACTTGGTAATAACAATAATATCACGGGTTAGTCAACAATAATAATAATCATAGATATCACAAGTCTCGAGTAGTAATTCCATTTTCTGGTTAACAGCTTCATCTCCGAAGACCGACACTAAGACCGACACTTGACCCATCCCAGACTGAAATCCTTAACCATGGACACGGCTATTCGAATAGGTTTATTCTCTGCAGAGGGTGTACTCTTTACCCACGAGTAACGGATTTCTTTAGTCCATCGGGACTAATTCCATCTACGGTCTTTTTGTTGAAAACCCACCTAACTTGCACACACCAGCTTAACTCACACGTGTCTGGCATCACCCATGACACCTGTCAAGCAACTCTAAGTGGGGAGGCTACAACCTCGCGTAGCATGGGATCAAATTTATACCGCGCGCTCTAAGGGGTGGCCTCCCCTCTCGGTCCCAACCGGAAACACCCATGCCCCTGGACCAGGTGGCCTGCCTACCAGCTACAACCGGTATCTTCCACCATGGCCTCTCTGTATGGTGTGTGCTAGCAAGAGGTTGACAACTTACTGAACCATACTCTACTTGCTGTAGAGACGAGTGGTAGTACGAAACAAGTATGGGGTTTACTGGAACAAGACTCGATCTACGGTCGACTCAGGAGGTTTAAGTATTCCCTGCATGATTAGTATAACAAATATATTTCATCCAACAGAGTCACCACTCATATCACCTTACCATGCCATATCAGACAGAACCGTCCCGACGGAGGCCGGCGACAAACTCATACCTACCCAAGGCAGAGGTTTTTCCCGGTTTCCTGCCGGTATGCATGCAAGGCTCATGAGGGTGATTATCATCACAAGTGTGTTCATTTCCAACAGCATGGAATCAATAACATGCACCCATGCATATGATCATATCACATGAAATAACAAGTCCTTCGAAATGCGGTGGTGTTATAAATGCATCAACGATCACACCAAAAATATTATGCCGGGGTTCAGAATGCTTGCCTTCAATGTGTGGAAAGGCAGGGTGCTCTCCAAGCTTTTTGAAAGTTTCTTCTCTCTCCCAAAATCCTATTTGAAAGTATATTTGAATTAACACACATTTCGAAAACAGAACAAAAAAAAGTTTGAATTTTTTTTCAAATAAATCTTAAAATAAACTAGATCAAATTTGAGAGAGGTAGGAAAAAGAATCAACTCATTTGGACTTATATTTAAAAAGTTAGAGCCAGTCAAAAATTTGGTCAAAATCTGTTTTTAAATAAAACAGAAAAAGAAAATGTTTCGGAGGGGAATACGCTTTCGGAGCGGGAAAAGCGTACTAGGGATAATACGCCTTCACTTAATCTCACGTGGACAGCGCGGGGTGTCGCTGACAGTGGGCCCGCCTGGCCCACTGGTCATGTTTGACCAGTCGCCGCTCGTCGTCTCCCTCCTCTGCCCGAGCGGAGCAGGGCTCCGGCGATCGTCGCCGGCGTTTGGTTGCTCCTCGCGGGCCCCCAAGGGTGGGGATGGATCCGCACGGCTGGGGCGGTTCTCCCGGTGGTCGCAGGGTTGCTGGGGAAGGAGTAAATCGCCGGCGGCGAGCTCCGCGGCGGAGGGAAGCTTCGGTGGCAAAGTGATTTGTTGGCGGCGATGGCTCCCGATCAAAATTAAGTAGGAGGTTGGGTTCACAGGAGGATGAGGAAGTTCCTGGCGAAGAGAACGGAGGGGGAGAGGTGCTGGAGGTGCCGGATTGGCCGGGGCGGTGGCGGCGGCAGGAGTTGCCGGAGATGGGGAAGGAGGCCTCCCCGGGTCGAGTGTGAGGCAGGGGAGCGCCATGGGGGTAGCATAAGATCGCCTGCATGCTCAGAGGGGCTCGGGGTGTCCATTTATAGCATGCCGAGGTCGGTTCTGCGGCGGTGGGGATAAGCTCTCCGGCGAACCGCCTCTCTGTAGCTAGGGCGACGTGGCGGCGACGAACGCTAGCGGACACCCGTGTGGATGAGCTCGGGCTGTTCCGGGGCCAGGTGGCGAGCGGGCGAGGCTTGGTCGGCACTGCCCGTGGCAGAGGCACACTGCCGACGCCGGAGTGCCGCCAAGAACGCCCTGGCGGCGGCGCTGTAGCGTGCCAGGGTGGTTTGGCGTGATGCTGCGAGGCGGGGAGTGTGTGGCGAGGTGCTGCCGTGTGGGCCAAAGCCAGGGGGCCAGCGTGTCGGCTCGGGCGCGGCATCGTGCAATATGCGCGCTCTGGGCGCGTCCAGTGCACGCACTGGGTGTGCTCGACGAAATGCCAGAGCATGCTACAGAGCTTGGTTGAGACTGGCAATTAATAGACCTAGGTTAGGAGAAACGGGGAGTCTAGTGGACATGCTGGTTTGATCAGAGGTGCAAGTTCACAGTGCAATGCCAAAACTCATGTCAAAACTGGTCATGCTCTCCAGGTGTTTGACAAAATGCCAAGGGCACTTAGGCACGTCTTGGAGTGGCCAAAAACTCCAGATGGGGGTCTCTTTAGATGCAAAAGAGAGTGGTGAGGTTAGTTGGACAAAAGGGGAAACTTGCTAGTGCAAGTTTTACAAAACCCCAATTCTGGACAGGAAATAATTGACATTATTTCATGAACCAAAAATGATCCAAATGGTGCATGCTCCTGGACTTAAGGGTTTAACATGGAGGACTACAAGTAGGAGAAATAATCAATGGCTAAAGAGCAAGCAAAATTATGGTTGCAGTACAAATTATCAAGTTGGTCCAGAATGGAAATGAGGTTGATCCACTCAATATTTTCAAGGAACAACCCTGGATTTTTGCACAAAGTGGAATAATATGTTCCTACTGACCTCCCTTAATTTTGGTAGAAGTTTTAAAGAATTATTTAAATGGGTTGCAGTGCAAAATGCACTCTGGACCAGAGAAGAAAAATTGAGAGCAGGGCTCAAAATATTTCATGAATGAAATATATTTTTGCATAAAAGTGATCTAAAAACATAACCTGACATCTCCAAATTTTTATGGGAATTTTAAGTGAGTCTATCAAATGGTTGTAGTTCAAATATGGTCAATTAACCTTGAAAAACCATTTTCAAGAAAATAAAGATCAAGCAACTTAATTATTTAATTAGTTATACTGATAAAAGTAAAGTTTTTCTTGAGAGGTTAAATAAGTCCAACAACATTTTTGAAAAGTTTTCTTTTTGGAAAAACTCATCATAACAGGGAAGGTAATGATTTAAAAAAAATCAAAGTGGAGCTCAAAAATTCAAAGTTTTAAATCCTGGCAAAAATTTTAATTTAATAAAACAAGGCCAAATTTTTGGGGTGTCACAATACTATCCCCCTTAAGAAAAATCTCGTCCTCGAGATTTGCTAAAAGTGGTGCAATAATGATGTGGCTACAGTGAGAGGGCAAAAAGTGGTGAAAAACCACAGTGTGAAAAACTGGGGTTGCACGGAAAAGTCTACGGTCCGGGACAAAAACGGGCGATTTCTACGCTGGATATAAATTTAGGATAACTCCTAAATTTAGACATACGCTGATTGTACCCGAGAGCACAGTGCTCTCTCTGGTCGACAGGTGGACCCGGGGCCCACTGTCAGTCTCCTCTTCTTCTCCCTCTGGCCCTTTCTTCTTCCTCTCTCCCGCGCGCTTTCTCGCGCTTTCTCCACCGGTGATGCCTAATGCGTAGGGCATCTAGGCCGTACCGTGGTAGTGCTCGGCGTGCTAGCTGCCGGTGCAGCGTGCACTCACCTCGCGGGCCAGCGCGCTGTCGGCACTGCTCGCGGATTCGACTCCGAACACTGGCGATCGGCGACGAGCGGAGTTGGTGGACTTCGCCCACCGTACACCGAGCTCGAGCTATAAAAACGGTCGGGGTGACTCCCTCTTCTTCCTCACATCTGGTCTCACTTCTCCTCTTCCTTCTTTCTCCATTACTGCTTACAGAAGCTTGGGTGAGGCTCTAATGGCGGAGGCGATGCCGGACTGGTTTGTGATCCTGATATGCGGAGGGCTAGCGACGCTGCTGGGGCTCTCTGTGCTCATGTGCGCGATGATCTTCAACGAGTATCGCGATGCTACGGCTCGGGTGTTGGCTCTCCTCGGTGGTGGTGATCATGAGGAGTAGATGGAGTGTGTTGGGTGCTAACTGTTGTTAGGGGGTGATTAGCTAGATGTAACGCTGTTGCAAAGTTTTTGCAAACAGTGTATGTGTCCGAATGATTATGGTTGTGAGTCTACTGCATAGTGCTGTGTGAAATTAATTCGCGTTGTGAGAAAGGGCAGGTGTAGCAACTCAGGGAAAAGAAATCTTGCTCCAGGATTTTGCGAGGGGAAAACAGTTAATTTAAAGGAGCATAAACCACAACAAAAACTACACACATTAGCAGAAGCCAAATAATTGACTCGTCGTACATACTCAGGGTATTACACATAAGTCACACACATAAATATATGCTGCATAGAACAAATACAGTAGTGACGTCTAAAATGAAAATGGTAACTGGGCGGGGTCCTGATAAAATGTCTCTGGTAAAGGAATACATTCTTCTTCTATTGGAGGAAGTGGATTGACCAGTCGATGTATGCGTCTCTCCGTGTCGGGTCTCAGTGGTCTGCCGATGGCGATCTGAGGATTTAAATCTGCAAGGCTTTGGAGATAATCCATCACTCGCTGGTTCAAATGCTCTTGAGCAATGATGTACTGGATAAGGTTGGCCAGGACTGGGTCTCTCTCAATACGTCCACCGGGAAAAGACGTTACTTCTCCGGGAGCTGCACGACTCGAAAAGTAATAATATCCTCGTTCGCGGGCATAGGGTACTGCGGATCGAAGAAGAGCAATCGCTTCTTTCGCAGCAGCTTCTATGGCCAAGTGTGGGGTTGGCATAGATTTCCCCATGAAGGAAATTTCTGTTGGATCTTGGTTGGGGTCTACAGGAGGAATGTGTACTGCTGCCCAATATTCCGAGGTGGATGGGGTGATCCTCGATTTGAACAGCTCGTACTGGGGTGGCTGGGTAGAACCCATGGTACTGCGGGTAAAATCCCATAATATTTTGACAAAGCTACCTGGGGTTGCATCTGGGGTTCTCAGATGAATGCTGGGGCTCGGCATGACAGGAAAAAGTGTGAGTGTTGTGCACAAAGTGAGGGTGGCTGGGTAAGGTCACAAGATGGCCTTTATATAGCAATGGAGCTGGATCATTTTACCGTGGTGAAAGGTAAAAATTTGCCAGCTTAGCTCCAAAGGTCGGGTCAGTGTCAGAGATACACATATCTCAAAAAAAACGCGTTACTGTGGTTGTCGACGGGTTGGTTTTGGTAGTTGTGCCTGGAAAAATATGCAACTATGCGCTGACCAAAAATGCAAGGCTACTATTAAAACAGAGGCACAACGACAGGCTGCGTTAACATACACTGTCGCATGATTACAAAGCGAGGATACATTGAAACTTGGTGCTACTCATACAGCTTAGTGTACCTCGTTTATGTCTAAACGGGCGTGCCTGGTGGATGTCGAGGCTTCTCCACGTGTCTCTCTGCCGGGATTAGTCGGAGATGGCGGAGGAACTGCAGGGTCGGGGTAGTGATGATGACCATTGCGGGGATTGTTGGCCACAACCCCATTGGAGTGTGCTCCCAACATGCGACGAAGCACTTCTGGGGTTATCGCAGCACCTTGGCCGATGGCCGGAGCAGATCTCGGGGTCTCGATCGGTTGTCCAAACAGCACGACTGGGTTGTCGGTGTTGGGCTCGTTCTCTCCTCTCGCCGGGGCTCGACGAACCAGCTCTCCACGAGCTGTGATTAGATCAATAGTGATCTGGTCGAACAGTGCCTCTAGTGCACTTACATAGCGCACTAGGTGCAACAATGCGGGGTCCGTCTTATGATCTCCGTTGGCAACTTGGGGTGGTCTACCGTACCCTTCACGTCTGGGATAGTAGTGGAACGAGCGACAGTTAACTCTGGGCGACAAGTGCCTGAGATGAACTATAGCCTCTCGAGCGGCTAGCTGGATGGCTTGTGGTTCAAAGGAAGTTGTTCTTCCGGTGAACCGGTAGGGACGCTCGGGTGCTAGACTCCTACCGTAAATGTGTACAGTGGCCCAGAATTGACGGTCTTCACCGCTCATGGGTCCTTGATACACAACATATTCTGGTGGCTCCTCTAACGCGTAGGCACGACGGGTGAGGTTTGCGAGGATGGTCACAAAACCTCCAAGGTTGGTTGCTGTGGTTTCGTTGTGCACTATGGGTCCAGGCATTGCGGCTCGGTTTGGGGGTAGCGGCTGTGCTGTGCTGGGTTGAGGCTAGCGTGCCCTTTTTATAAGAAAAAGGGGACGGAGTCTTCCTTCGCACGCTTGCGAGAAAGGACTATTTAGTGGCTGGTCACTGGCGCATGAGCGACAGGTTAGGTTGATAGGTTGGTCACCGACTGCCAAAAGTGTTGGGTCACTGTGTGGCTATCTTGCACGAGAAGCTTGGTTTGGCTAAGGTCTAGTGGGTTGGTTTGCCTAAGTTTATTGACCTGGCTAAGATAGGATTAGCCAATGGTCAGCCTGGCTCTGATACCAAGCCTGTCACGACCGGTTTTTCCGGGTAATAAATTTCCAGAAAAGACCGTCGTGCTCATCAGCCCCAGGATTACTGTTAGCTGATGAGGCTCCAACTTGATACAGAAATTCCAAGCAAAAATACAAAATATGTAGTACAAGACCATTCTGGCCTGTGAGTACAACAAATGCTTTCTAGTGGTTGATGGCAGAAGCGGGTTGTGAAACGTCAGTGTCTATGGGCTCCATTTCCCACGGGAATAGCTGACCAGGTTAATTCCTATCTTCGCGAGGCTGCTATCTCCATTGTGTGGGTTCCGGGGCTGGCATCGCGTCGCTCCTCTCCGTGCAAGAAAATCTTGCCAAGACAATAGCCAGGGACAAGCCAGTGAGTACTTTGAATGTACTCGCAAACATTATGAACACAGGTATAATATAACTATGATGTGCTGAAAATATTTTATGCTCATGACGTCAGTCGGAAATAGTAATTAAATTTCTGATGCGTGCCTGTGGTTATTTATAAAATTGCAATAACATATTAGTATAAAAAAACTTATGAAACAAATAACAAGTACTGCCACAGTCGGGCGTCTGAGCGACGTCACATAAAGGGCTTTAAAAGAAATGCCACAGTCGGGCGTCTGAGCGACGCCACATAAAGGGCTTTAAAAGAAATGCCACAGTCGGGCGTCTGAGCGACACCACATAAAGGGCTTTAAAAGAAATGCCACAGTCGGGCGTCTGAGCGACACCACATAAAGGGCTTTAAAAGAAATGCCACAGTCGAGCGTCTGAGCGACACCACATAAAGGGCTTTAAAATAAACAATCATAGTGAATATCCCGAAGGTAGAACCATCCCAGAGATACTTGGTAATAACAATAATATCACGGGTTAGTCAACAATAATAATAATCATAGATATCACAAGTCTCGAGTAGTAATTCCATTTTCTGGTTAACAGCTTCATCTCCGAAGACCGACACTAAGACCGACACTTGACCCATCCCAGACTGAAATCCTTAACCATGGACACGGCTATTCGAATAGGTTTATTCTCTGCAGAGGGTGTACTCTTTACCCACGAGTAACGGATTTCTTTAGTCCATCGGGACTAATTCCATCTACGGTCTTTTTGTTGAAAACCCACCTAACTTGCACACACCAGCTTAACTCACACGTGTCTGGCATCACCCATGACACCTGTCAAGCAACTCTAAGTGGGGAGGCTACAACCTCGCGTAGCATGGGATCAAATTTATATCGCGCGCTCTAAGGGGTGGCCTCCCCTCTCGGTCCCAACCGGAAACACCCATGCCCGCGGACCAGGTGGCCTGCCTACCAGCTACAACCAGTATCTTCCACCATGGCCTCTCTGTACGGTGTGTGCTAGCAAGAGGTTGACAACTTACTGAACCGTACTCTACTTCCTGTAGAGACGAGTGGTAGTACGAAACAAGTATGGGGTTTACTGGATCAAGACTCGATCTACGGTCGACTCAGGAGGTTTAAGTATTCCCTGCATGATTAGTATAACAAATATATTTCATCCAACAGAGTCACCACTCATATCACCTTACCATGCCATATCAGACAGAACCGTCCCGACGGAGACCGGCGACAAACTCATACCTACCCAAGGCAGAGGTTTTTCCCGGTTTCCTGCCGGTATGCATGCAAGGCTCATGAGGGTGATTATCATCACAAGTGTGTTCATTTCCAACAGCATGGAATCAATAACATGCACCCATGCATATGATCATATCACATGAAATAACAAGTCCTTCGAAATGCGGTGGTGTTATAAATGCATCAACGATCACACCAAAAATATTATGCCGGGGTTCAGAATGCTTGCCTTCAATGTGTGGAAAGGCAGGGTGCTCTCCAAGCTTTTTGAAAGTTTCTTCTCTCTCCCAAAATCCTATTTGAAAGTATATTTGAATTAACACACATTTCGAAAACAGAACAAAAAAAAGTTTGAATTTTTTTCAAATAAATCTTAAAATAAACTAGATCAAATTTGAGAGAGGTAGGAAAAAGAATCAACTCATTTGGACTTATATTTAAAAAGTTAGAGCCGGTCAAAAATTTGGTCAAAATCTGTTTTTAAATAAAACAGAAAAAGAAAATGTTTCGGAGGGGAATACGCTTTCGGAGCGGGGAAAGCATACTAGGCATAATACGCCTTCACCTAATCTCACGTGGACAGCGCGGGGTGTCACTGACAGTGGGCCCGCCTGGCCCACTGGTCATGTTTGACCAGTCGCCGCGCGTCATCTCCCTCCTCTGCCCGAGCGGAGCGGGGCTCCGACGATCGTCGCCGCCGTTTGGTTGCTCCTCGCGGGCCCCCGAGGGTGGGGATGGATCCGCACGGCTGGGGCGGTTCTCCCGGTGGTCGCAGGGTTGCTGGGGAAGGAGTAAATCACCGGCGGCGAGCTCCGCGGCGGAGGGAAGCTTCGGTGGCAAAGTGATTTGTTGGCGGCGATGGCTCCCGATCAAAATTAAGTAGGGGGTTGGGTTCACAGGAGGATGAGGAAGTTCCTGGCGAAGAGAACGGAGGGGGAGAGGTGCTGGAGGTGCCGGATTGGCCGGGGCGGTGGCGGCGGCAGGAGTTGCCGGAGATGGGGAAGGAGGCCTCCCCGGGTCGAGTGCGAGGCAGGGGAGCGCCATGGGGGTAGCATAAGATCGCCTGCGTGCTCAGAGGGGCTCGGGGTGTCCATTTATAGCATGCCGAGGTCGGTTCCGCGGCGGTGGGGATAAGCTCTCCGGCGAACCGCCTCTCTGTAGCTAGGGCGACGTGGCGGCGACGAACGCTAGCGGACACCCGTGTGGATGAGCTCGGGCTGTTCCGGGGCCAGGTGGCGAGCGGGCGAGGCTTGGGCGGCGCTGCCCGTGGCAGAGGCGCACTGCCGACGCCGGAGTGCCGCCAAGAACGCCCTGGCGGCGGCGCTGTAGCGTGCCAGGGTGGTTTGGCGTGATGCTGCGAGGCGGGGAGTGCGTGGCGAGGTGCTGCCGTGTGGGCCAAAGCCAGGGGGCCAGCGTGTCGGCTCGGGCGCGGCATTGTGCAATATGCGCGCTTTGGGCGCGTCCAGTGCACGCACTGGGTGTGCTCGACGAAATGCCAGAGCATGCTACAGAGCTTGGTTGAGATTGGCAATTAATAGACCTAGGTTAGGAGAAACGGGGAGTCTAGTGGACATGCTGGTTTGATCAGAGGTGCAAGTTCACAGTGCAATGCCAAAACTCATGTCAAAACTGGTCATGCTCTCCAGGTGTTTGACAAAATGCCAAGGGCACTTAGGCACGTCTTGGAGTGGCAAAAAACTCCAGATGGAGGTCTCTTTAGATGCAAAAGAGAGTGGTGAGGTTAGTTGGACAAAAGGGGAAACTTGCTAGTGCAAGTTTTACAAAACCCCAATTCTGGACAGGAAATAATTGACATTATTTCATGAACCAAAAATGATCCAAATGGTGCATGCTCCTGGACTTAAGGGTTTAACATGGAGGACTACAAGTAGGAGAAATAATCAATGGCTAAAGAGCAAGCAAAATTATGGTTGTAGTACAAATTATCAAGTTGGTCCAGAATGGAAATGAGGTTGATCCACTCAATATTTTCAAGGAACAACCCTGGATTTTTGCACAAAGTGGAATAATATGTTCCTACTGACCTCCCTTAATTTTGGTAGAAGTTTTAAAGAATTATTTAAATGGGTTGCAATGCAAAATGCACTCTGGACCAGAGAAGAAAAATTGAGAGCAGGGCTCAAAATATTTCATGAATGAAATATATTTTTGCATAAAAGTGATCTAAAAACATAACCTGACATCTCCAAATTTTTATGGGAATTTTAAGTGAGTCTATCAAATGGTTGTAGTTCAAATATGGTCAATTAACCTTGAAAAACCATTTTCAAGAAAATAAAGATCAAGCAACTTAATTATTTAATTAGTTATACTGATAAAAGTAAAGTTTTTCTTGAGAGGTTAAATAAGTCCAACAACATTTTTGAAAAGTTTTCTTTTTGGAAAAACTCATCATAACAGGGAAGGTAATGATTTAAAAAAATCAAAGTGGAGCTCAAAAATTCAAAGTTTTAAATCCTGGCAAAAATTTTAATTTAATAAAACAAGGCCAAATTTTTGGGGTGTCACAGGTCCCGCATTGTTGGGGATCATTGTGGGAAGGACACCATCTTTGAATGGATGTATGCAAGTTCCCTCTGCCTTGTATGATAAAACGAAGTGTTTATAAAATATAATGCTTTGTTATGTTTTTAAATTTTTACTTCCTGTGCGGCCGTGTTGTATGAAATCTGAGGGTTAACCAGTCGTCTGCTTCTTCCCCCACATAGGTAGTACAGGGGTGTTCGGGATGGAATCTAAACAATCTTGATCCAATTAGATGGTACTTGAAGGAGTTGTTTAGCATAACGAACCAGGCAACCAGACTATGTGGCTGTAACGCCCTCACTTAGCCATAGGTAATACCCTACGTCCTTCTTGATTGATATTGATGAATATGAGTATTACAAGAGTTGATCTACCTCGAGATCGTAATGGCTAAACCCTAGAGGTCTAGCTTGTATGGCTATGATAATGAGTGTCCTATCCGGACTAAGTCCTCCGATTTATATAGACACCGGGAGGATCTAGGGTTACACAATGTCAGTTACAAAGAAGGGAATCTACATATCCAGTCACCAAGCTTGCCTTCCACGCCAAGGAGAGTCCTGTCCGGACACGGGTGTAGTCTTCGGTCTTCGTATCTTCATAGCCCATCAGTCCGGCCCATGGCTAACAGGCCGAACGCCCGAGGACCCCTTAATCCAGGACTCCCTTAGTCACCGGCAAATGGAACAAAGCTTCTCTGACAACGGTCGGCAACCCACGGCCGAAGAGTTGGCAATCGCTGAGAGAGTTCGAGCAGCCGTCCGTTCCTACGCGGCATGCCTTGCCACGACGGAGCCCGCCAGAGCCCAGACCGCGGCTGCCCACTCCCAGCTGGTGGTGGCCTATTCCAAAGATATGGCGAGATGATTGCCGAGTATGGTGCAATTGATGCCATGGAGCCCCTTCCCCAGGAGACCGTCGGGCGCGGGCTGGACATGGAGGCAGCGGCGGAGATCGACGAGCACCAGCCGTAGTAGTACTCTTTGTTTTGTTTAATTAAGAGCGACGGTCTTTAATTTGTTAGAGTAATGTTTAGGTCAACTAGATCTGTTTAATTGCTGAACTTGCTCGATTAAGAAGTGTGGGTGTGTTGTAGTCTCCTTTGTGTACCCAAATTATGCAATGACGTGTATGACAACTGTAACCAGGGAAATTCGAACCAAATTTTTTGACGTTCAAACTCAACATACACGGGTTAAGCTATCTAAATTGTTTGTGATGTTCACATATCGTACACAGTTCTGAATAAGGGACCATGTCTGATGACACTTTGCGCGCCAGTTTTTTCGCTGAAGTAATTCCAAATTTTTGGCTTCCGCGGAAATATCTACCTTCCCGCCCCTCCCCATTACCAAAAGTCACATTTCCCTTGTTCCTGCCTTCCTTTCCAAGTTGAAACCTTCACTCCTTGTTTGCAGCGCCGCCTCCTCACCGGTGACCGTCCTCCATGCTGCTCGGCCTCGCCTATCCAGGCAGGTAATCCACACCCGACCCCCATCCTCCTTCTCCTTCCACATCCCACATGCCCCGACTGTCAGCGCGACACCTTCCACCCAAATCATCGACCCCTCCACCAAATAAGCACCGCCCTAAGCCATGGTGCACGCAGTATAGCCAGGATCCCAAGAACCATTTGGCAGCGGAGAAGCAAATCGTGGCCGCATGTGCGGATGAGGTGGCGATGGCTGCGATTCGTGTCAGACCCCCAGATCTTGTAGGAGCACCTCGCTGTCAAGGCCACCGTCGACGGCTCGCGCGCCAACGACGCGACGCGGTTGGCTGTTTGGTTCAATTCTGCAATGTGATGTTCAATTGTTGTGGGTGCATTCTGTTATTGTATACCATGTGAGGAATAAATTGAATTTGGTTGTAGTAAATACATGACAAAAAAATACAATTGCTATATTTCCAAGTTGTTAACCATGCTTGGTTTGGTTAACTGTCTAATCTTCTATTAGGAGTATGTTATATTGTGCAATGTGGTTCTCAATTAATGTTTGGTTCATTTGTTGTGGTGTTTAGCTAACTGCTTGGTTCAATTGTGCAATGTGATGTCCAATTGTCATGGGTAGAATTTTGTATTGTTGTGTATGTGAGGAATAAATCGAATTTGGCTGCACTTAATACATGAGAAACATATACAAGTGCTATATTTCCTAGTTCTTAATCATGCTTGGTTTGGATAAATGGGTTTTCCATGTTGCTTGAATTAATCTGATGAATCTGCAATGTGCTTATTTTTCATCAACATATTTTGATGATAGCATGTGAACCCTTACTTAACCTGATGACTAACTACCTTATATGCGTTGCAAGGAAACAATGGGAAACACTAAGGTTTACAATTGAGGTTAGCACGTGCATGATCCGTTGTCTAATAACACATTATTGTGCAATTGCAGGAACCATTCTAATATTTAGGTTTTTATTTTAACAATTTGGTCTTCCACATGTAGGTCCTGCTGTCAGAGGTTTTGACCCACTGTTAGACCCTTTTGCATATGGGGAAATGAGTTGTCCATGAATATCATCCAAGTCAAGAAACTCAGAAAGATTGTTAGGATAAAGAAATTAGCGACAAAAAACAACAAGATCTTCGTCTGCACAATGAAGAAGACATCAGTTCACTACAGGATGGTACTAACTACTTGTAACGCCCCGGACACACCTGCCGGTGGTCGTTACTCCTGGAAGAATCTAGACTGACCCCACAGATCAATACTCATCTTTTCTACGCACTTTGTCCTCACTCGTGCGCACCCGGGAGCAACTTCCCGGTCGGTCACCCATCCTAACACTACTCCAAGCTGAGCACGCTTAACTTTGGAGTTCTGTCCGAATGGGCTCCCGGAAAAGAAGGAATTCCTTATTGATATGAGTAGTCTATCATCCCTAATAAGTCAGGCCATCACACTACTATACCTTGCCTTTTTAATTCCTTTGCCCCATTTCCAATATAGAGAAGATATTTATGCACATCCTTGTTTTCAGGCCTTTCCAAAGCGGTTCACTGATGATTACCTCTCAAACCACCTCTATGGTCAGGAGGCAAGGAAGGTTTTCATACAACACCCATGGTTCAATATTGAAGTGTTACTGAAGAGGACGAAGGACAGACGATCAATCATGCACAAGCACTGGCCTAAAGTTGCAAAGACCTTCAACATGAATGAAGGCTCAATATTTGCCTTCCGCTTTAGCAGTTTTCCACATGAGATGCATCTATCTATATACCATCTATGATGCTAATTTTGAAAGGTTCTACATGTTGCATGTGAAACTTGCTCTTGGTGCAGTTGTGTAATGGGGTAGCTGAGTGCTAAAGCTATATCATGTTGTACTCTGATGTATTTCAATTATGAAATCATGCTTCCCTAATATGGAAATAAAATGTATTATGTGCTTAATATGAATGTCAATTAGATTAATAAATGGATTATTAATAATAGGGCAATTAGCCTGCTAATGGCGAATTAGCCTGCTAATTGGGTTTTGCTATTGCAAACGGTTATTGAAAAATTACCGTGGGCGATGACCTTAGGAAACACATAGAATTTCTAGGAATAAACCGTGTTGGATCAATGAACAATCACACACGACTTTCTCTTGAAAACTGTTTGCGTTAGGCCACCTTTCGCAAATGTTTACCACATAAAAACTGTGTGTGATGGACAGCCTTTGCAACACAGTTTCTTCTACGGACCGTGTGTGATACATTCAATAACGCAAATGATTTAACAGGAAAAATTGTGTGTGATGTACTTGTGAACGGAAACGTTTTCCTTGGAGTGACTATGTGGGATGTACATATGAACGTAAATTTTTAGCAAGGACTGACTATGTGGAATGTACTTGCGACTGAAAACAATTTCGCCTGTATAATTGTATTTTTTTAGTTCTAATGTACTGTATTTCCGTATTTGTGCGCTCGCCGGTCGCACATGACCTCATTTTGCCGAGCATGTGTGCCAGGAGGGCATATCCCCAACAGTTTCTATGTCGGATGGGAAGGACCCCCCTATCGCCCACACTCACTAGGCGACTGTTCCAAACGCCGTCGCGGAAAGGGGTTAAAAACCGTTTGTATAGCACCTTGCTGTACTAGTGTAAGTATCCTGGTCTCACACACAAATAAACCAACCAAAGCAAGAACGAAGGTTCAACGAAAGCAATGAGACAACAAAAACAACATCACTTGCAAATCCTACACTCTTTCCCCCTTTGGCAATGAGACACCAAAAGGGCAGAGAGGACACCTAAGACACATGTGGTAGCTCCCACTACAGAGAGATCATCCATCAAACTACTCCTCATTAGAGTAATCACACTTAAAGTTCTTCTTCTTCATCCAAGCAGCTTCAGGTGTTATGTTCTTATTAGACCCACTCGAGATGTTCTCACCAAGCTTCCTCAGAATCAGCTTGTTGCGCTGGCGACTCTCCTTCTAAGAAACAAGTGTCATATACCGCCCCTCAGCCTGCATGCAAAACAGAGTCTTCATCTTGTCCTTGAGCTTGGTGGCCCCAGATGGATCAGCAGAGAGAGGCTCATACATGTTGGGACTGTCCTCATCCTGAAACTCATCCTCATCCGTTGGCAGCCGCAGGCTTAATGGTAGCGTTAGCCCACTTGTCCTTGAGATGAAGTCGAATGGGCCTCATGACGGATCTAGTTGGGAGCCCGAAAATCCACACTAGGAAAGGTCTCCGCCCACTTCTCCCGGATCAAGTAGAACAAGTAAGGTCCATAGATGGGGACCTTATGGTGAAAAATAGTCGACTGAAGCTCACTCCACATGATGTGGGAAATATCAAGCGATCTAGGGCTGCGAATCTATCCTTTCTCACAAAAGAGAAGCATATCCACCAAATAGGAATGCACCCGGTCCTTGTCTCACATACGCGGAAAAGGGTGTTGCAAAAGATTCTGTGCATAACATCAATAAACAGGTTCAGTACATGAGATACCTCACTAGTGGCAAACACCTTCTCAATAAGTTATGGTAGCAGCTTCTCCTTGGGGGCAGCTTGAGGTTTTTTGTGCGAGCGAAAACCAATGGGCTTCTCAAGCCCCTCATCACGAATGTGCAAAAGATCCATGAAGTCCTTCCAGGTAGCAGACATCCTCTCACCATTGGTCATCCAAGTCATTGTCCGCTCCTCATTAGTGTGGAAGTGTACGGAAGCAAAGAACTGAGCCATAATCTCTGGATTATAGTCAAGATGAAAAGCAATGATTCTCTCAAGGTCAAGCTGCTCCACCATGTCCGGAGGTTCACCAAAATATGCCTGGTCCTTCCTCAGATGATCCATGTCAATCCACTGAACAGGTACATAGATGTTCTTCTTTGCCTTGATCACATCTAGGAAAGTGAGAGTCTATTGCTTGGTCCAGAATAACTCATTGCCCTTGATATGAGACCTAGGGTTGACATATGGGTTGAGCTTCCGGCGTATCTGAAACTCCGCTTGAGGCATCCCATCCAAACTAACAGTGGGCTCCTTGATCTTGGTTGCGGTCGTCTTGAGGTTGCATTTGGGAGCATTGGACCCCTCAGGTACATCTTGATTGCGAAGGCGCTTGGAACTTATATCATGAGAGTGATTCGGGCGTCAGGAACCAGATCCGGAGCCACCACCTATGACACACAATGCAAACACGAGAGAATAGAGAAAGAGGTCATTGCAAAGGCCAAGGCAAACAAAGGAACCACATAGAAATGAGAATTGGTAGGACAAAACAGGGTAGTTGTAGAGCGAGCGGTAGTAAAAATTTACTACCGCACCTAGTGCAGTAGTACCGTTCTAGGAGGTGCGGTAGTACCGTAGGACATGTGGTAGTAAAATTTTACTACCACGCCTACCGCGGTAGTACTACTCCAGGAGGTGCGGTAGTACCATAGGACATGCGGTAGTAGAATTGTACTACCGCGCATACTGCGGTAGTACCGATCCACCAGGCGGGGTAGTACGGCGCGGGACGGATTTTGCAAGAACTGCTGATTTGATCAACGAAATTGCAGATCGGTACTACCGTGGACCAAAACTACCATGTTGTATCCTAGCAAGTAACATTTCTACTGCACAAGTACTCTCCAACCATCAACTCATGCAATGATTTAGCCAAAAATCAAGGCAACCAACTCATATGGCCCCAAACCTAGATTCAAAATTAACGGTGCAAAGAGAGAAGAACTAGGGGCAATACCGGGTTCCATAGCACGAGGAAAGGGTGGGGAACGATCCCATTGGTCAGATTGGAAGGAGAGTGGCCGGAGATGGAGATCTGACGAGGTCCTCCGGTGTCGTTTCTTGAGAGGAGGAGAGAGAGAGAGTCACGAGAGGATAAGGGTTTCACAACCTTAATGATCTTTAGTAGCTGCGGATGCTTGCCAGGGGTCCAATCATAAGTGCATATGATCCAAGTAGAGAAATTATGTTAGCTCATGCCTCTCCCTCATATAAAATTGGAAGAATGATTACTTGTTGTTCTAAAGACCCTAAGAAACACCTTCCTTTCCAATGTGAATTTAGTGATAGTGGAATCGTATCTTCTTATGCCAAAGGTGTTCATAATTATTATGATGTTGAACAAATCTAAGAATTTGTTGCTTTTAAGGGTGCTTATGAAATTGGTTCTTTGATTGAAAAGTATGATGCTACTCTTTACAAATCTGAAAAAAATCCATACTTAAATATTGCTATGAAAATTCTTCTTCTAATGCTTATATTAATTTATATATTGAGGACTTCTCCGCTGTCCAAGAAGAGAATAACATTTTGCAGGAGCCTATGTACGAAGAAATTGATGAAACTGTGAGCTCATTGGATGAAAAAGATGAGGAGGAGAGTGAAGAGCAAAAGGGGAGCCCCCTCTCTGGAGCCCCAAACGGACTCCAGATCTATAGAGGGTAGAGTATTCAACCCAAATTTATAGATTCGACACAAGGGGAGCCAAATAATATTTGAAGGTATTAGCAGCTAAGTTGTTAATTCAACCACACCTGGAGATTAATTATCTGCAGCAAAGTGATCAGTAGCACAGTAGTTTGATAGTTTTGATAGTAGTGACAGCAGCAACAGCAACAGTAACAGTAACAGTAACAATGATAGCAATGATTTTGTAGCAAGTGTAACAGTGATGATAGCAGTAATAACTTAGCAGAAACAATATAAGATAAATTCGTAGGCATTGGAACGGTGACTTGCTGGATGATATTCATCATGTGACAGTTATAACCTAGGGCGATACGGCACTAGCTCCAGTTCATCGATAGAATGTAGGCATGTATTCCGTAAATAGTCATACGTGCTTTATTAAAAGAACTTGAATGACATCTTTTGTCCTACCCTCCCGTGGCAGTGGGGTACATATTGGAAATTAAGGGATATTAAGGCCTCCTTTTAATAGAGAACCGGAACAAAGCATTAACACATAGTGAATACATGAACTCCTCAAACTACGGTCATAACCGAGAGTGGGCCCGGTTGTTGTCACTCCGGGGTTGTCAGATCATAACCGTAGTAGGCGACTATAACTTGCAAGATCGGATCTAAAACATGGATATAATGATGATTTCATAAATAGTTCAGATATGAAATCATGGTACCCAGGCCCAAAGTGACAAGCAATAAGCATGACAAAGTCATAGCAACATCAATCTAAGAACATAGTGGATACTAGGGATTAGGCCTAACAAAACTAACTCGATTACATGATGAATCTCATCCAACTCCTCACTGACCAGTGAGCCTACGAAGGAATTACTCACTCCCTGTTGGGAGCATCATGGAATTGGCGATGGAGACGGGTTGGTGATGACGAAGAACGAAGATCCCCCTCTCCGGAGCCCCAAACGGACTCCAGATCTGCCCCCCAACAAAGAACAGGGCGCGGTGGCGGCTCCATCTCATGAATCATGATAATTCTTTCTCCCTGATTTTTTCTCTGAAAATAGGAATTTATAGTGTCAGGGTTGAGGTCTGCGGGGCCACCATGTGGGTACTGAAGGAAATATGCCCTAGAGACAATAATAAAGTTGTTATTTATATTTCCTTATATGATGATAAATGTTTATTGTTCATGATAGAATTGTATTAACCGGAAACTTAGTACACGTGTGAATACATACACAAAACAGCGTGTCCCTAGTATGCCTCTTCTTTGACTAACTCGTTAATCAAAGATGGTTAAGTTTCCTAGCCATGGACAAAGAGTTGTCATTTGATAAATGGGATCACATCATTAGAGAATGATGTGATTGACTTGACCCATCCGTTAGTTTAGCAGGATGATCGTTTAGTTTGTTGCTATTGCTTTCTTCATGACTTATACATGTTCCTATGACTATGAGATTATGCAACTCCCAAATACCGGAGGAACACTTAGTGTGCTACCAAATGTCACAACATAACTAGGTGATTATAAAGGTGCTCTACAGGTGTCTCCGATGGTGTTTGTTGTGTTGGCATAAATCGAGATTAGGATTTGTCACTCCGAGTATCGGAGAGGTATCTCTGGGCCCTCTCGATAATGCACATCACTATAAGCCTGGCAAGCAATGTGACTAATGAGTTAGTTATAGGATGTTGCATTACAGAACGAGTACAGAGACTTGCTAGTAACGATATTGAACTAGGTATGATGATACCGATGATCGAATCTCGGGCAAGTAACATACCAATGACAAAGGGAACAAACTATGTTGTTATGCGGTTTGACCGATAAAGATCTTCGTAGAATATGCAGGAACCAATATGAGCATCCAGGTTTTGCTATTGGTTATTGACAAGAGATGAGTCTCGGTCATGTCTACATAGTTCTCGAACCCGTAGGGTCCGCATGCTTAACATTCGGTGACGATTTGTATTATGAGTTTGTGTGTTTTGATGTACCGAAGGTAGTTCGGAGTCTCCGATATGATCATGGACATGACGAGGAGTCTCGTAATGGTCGAGACATAAAGATCGATATATTGGAAGCCTATATTTGGACATCAGAATGGTTCCGAGTGAGTTCGGGCATATACCGGAGTACTGGGAGGTTACCGGAACTCCCCGGGAAGTATATGGGCCTTATTGGGCCATAGTGGGAGAGAGGAGAAGGAAGCCTATTAGGGGGCGCCCCCCAAGCCCAATCCTAATTGGGTGGGGGCCGGCCCCCCCTTTCCTTCCTCCTTCCACCCCCTTCCTTCCTCTCCTAGTCCAACTATGGAAGGGGGGAATCCTACTCCTGGTGGGAGTAGGACTCCTCCAGGGCACGCCATAGAGGGCCGACACTCCCCCCTCCTCCACTCCTTTATATACGGGGGAGGGGGGCACCCCATAGACACAGAAGTTGACATTGTTTAGCCATGTGCGGTGACCCCCTCCACAATAATGCACCTCGGTCATATCGTTGCAGTGCTTAGGCAAAGCCCTGCACCGGTAGCTTCATCATCACCGTCTTCACGCCATCGTGCTGACGAAACTCTCCCTCGACACTCAGCTGGATATAGATTTCACGGGACGTCGTTGCCGAGCTAAATGTGTGCAGATCGCGGCGTGTCATACCTTCGGTGCTAGGATCGGTCGGATCGTGAAGACGTATGACTACATCAACCGTGTTGTCATAACGCTTCTGCTTACGGTCTATGAGGGTACGTGGACAACACTCTTCCCCTCTCGTTGCTATGCATCACCTAGATGGATCTTGCGTGTGCGTAGGATTTTTTTGAAATTACTACGTTCCCCAATAGTGGCATCAGAGCCAGGTCTATGCGTAGATGTTATATGCACGAGTATAACATAAAGGAATTGTGTGCCTGGGTATATACATATTGCTTGCCGTCACTAGTTGATTCTTGATTCAGCGGTATTGTTGGATGAAGCGGCTCCAACCGACATTATGCGTACACTTACGCGAGACTGGTTCTACCGATGTGCTTCGCACAGAGGTGGCTGGTAGGTGTCAGTTTCTCCAACTTTAGTTAAATAAGATTCAATGAACAGGGTTCTTTCTGAAGATCAAAAAGCAATCACTATACAACATTGTGGTTTTTTGATGCATAGGTAAGAACGGTTCTTGCTCAGCACGTAGCAGCCATGTAAAACTTGCAACAACAAAGTAGAGGACGTCTAACTTGTTTTTGCAGGGCATGTTGTGATGTGATATGACATGTTCAAGACATGATGCTAAATTTTATTGTATGAGATGATCATGTTTTGTAACACAATTATCGACAACTAGCCGGAGCCATATGGTTGTCGCTTTATTGTATGAAATGCAATGGCCATCTAATTGCTTTACTTTATCACTAAGCGGTAGCGATAGTCGTGGAGGCAATAGTTGGCGAGATGACAACGATGCTTCGATGGAGATCAAGGTGTCAAGCCGGTGACTATGGTGATCTTGACGGTACTTCGGAGATGGAGACCAAATGCACAAGATGATGATGGCCACCGTGGGGCTATCGCACAACGGTTTCAAGTTCTTGGAGGGCCGCTTTAAAGGACTCGAGGGCTACGCTGTGGGCCGGATGACTAAGAGTCGTCGTGGCAAGCTCTACATCGATGATGCAGGCTGGGGCCCCGAGGCCGACTCAGTTGAGTACGGGTACCGGGTCCCCTTTGGTGGTGTACACGTTTTAATCGGCAAGATCGGTGAACCGGGCCCTGAGTCGGACATCTGCACCGACCTCGTCGAAACGGCTCAGCGTGCGCGATCTGCCCGGGTTAAACCGGTCGTGAAGCGTGCCTTCGTGGGAGTCATCCATGGAGGAAGTTATGAGGATCGATCGGAATCTGGCGGCGAGACCGTCGTTTATTCCAGCGATGAGTCATCAACCGGAGAAACCGAATCTCTATACCAGTTATAAGATGGCCGATTGGGGGATGTTCCGATGGCGACAGTATTCCGGACCCCTCTGATCTACCCAATTGAGTTGGAATATTCATGGTCGTCACACAAGTAGCGCTTCATTCTTCGGCCGCTGCGCCAATGACCTCCGGTTCAGTAGCGGCGACGGCTGCCGGGGCAGGAGGCTCTGCACGCCCGCCGGCTCAAGTTCTATCAGATCTATTTGATGCATTGGTTGTGCTTATGGGAGAAGCTAACCTGGTGGATCAGGACGTCCACAACGCGGAGATTGCAAAGGTGAGGGAACAGATAACCCAGGCCAAGGCGTACCTGGCAGCTGAGAATGCCAGGATGACCGCAGAGCGGGCCGCTTTAGACGCACAAGCCTACAGGCTAATGTTGGACCAGAACGCGTCGCATGAAGTCATGAAGAGGAAGTACCGGTCCCGTTTGCCTTCGGTTTTCGAGGCCAGAGACCTTTTCAACACCCCAGGAGCAGGAACCAGTAATCCGCTGGATGTAAACCAGGCGGAAGCTCCTGGGACCGGCACGCCGGTTCAGCCCCGTCTGATGAATCCGCTTCGTCAAAACACTGTTATACCTCAGGCTGTTTCAACACCTCCGGGTCACTACTCCAACCCAATGGACAATCTCGTTGCCGCTGCTGCACGACTGGAGGCCATTCCAATTGAAGGTGACTCGCCGTAGGCGGTAGAGACGCGACAGGTCAAGGAGCTTCTTAGGACAGCTTTGGTCCAATAGGAAGCATACTCGTACAGCCGCGACCAGATCCACTCGACCACTCGTCCAAGTCGGAGCTATAGCAGGCATATGGATGAACCGGCAGTGTCAAGTACTGAACAACGTGGAGCACCCCGTGGCAACAACCCGGCGGGGGTGCTGATAACGCTCAGGAAGTGGTGGACCGGGCCCGAACGCGCAGGGAGGCCGAGTTAGCCGCACAGTATCAGGCTCGGCAGCTTACGCCGGTTCGTCCAACTATCTCGTCCGAACCTGGTGTTACTTCTAGTTCTTTGGGGGTGCCTTGCCTTGTCCCCGCTTTACGCAATGTGCGCCTGCCCAAGGATTTCAAAGGCCCGCGCAAGGTGCCAAATTACACGGCAGATCAACCTCCAGAGACATGGGTGGAGAGCTATGAGATGGCCATGGAGATGCTTGATGTGGATGATGCGGCATGTGCGAAGTACTTCACCATTATGCTCGAAGGAACGGCCTGTACTTGGTTAAAAAGCTTACCGGCCAATTCTATCAGTTCATGGGCCCAATTACGAGCCCGGTTTATCAGTAATTTCAAGGATACATGTAAGCAGCCTATGTCGGTAGTGGACTTAGCTGCCTGCGTCTAGGAGGAAGGAGAAGCAACGACTCATTGGGTGCGCCGGGTCTCACAAGTGTTGCATTCATCAGACCGCATCAACGCGGACACTGCAGTCATAACCCTAGAAGGCAACTGCCGGTTTGGGCCCCTAAAGCTGAAGTTGGGACGGATGAAGCGCCATTGCACTGACATGGGGACCCTCATGGCCGCTTTGGTAAAGTATGCTGATTCCGATAGTACCAAGGATCCTGAGTCTGACAATGACAAGGCAGGGAAGGGAAAGAGGAACAGCAACCCCAAAGGTCAGTAGCATCACTCGGCAGGCAATGGTAGCAGAGGCAAGCGTAAAGCGGATGGCAACATGGACTTTGTGGCTAATACCAACGCGCAGGACAAGGGCCAACGACACAAGGGTAAACCGCCGAATCGCAGTGGGGCGCCCAACCCTAACCCGGACCGCCTAAATTATATACTGAACCAGCCCTGCCCAAAGCATGGGACGAAGGAGGTGCCAGCAAACCACCTTTGGAAGGATTGCTACATTATGCAGGAGTTCAAGAATTCTAATGCTTTCCGGTATGATCACGGCTCCGGCGGTGGCTCAGGATCCGGGCCGGGATACGGTGGAGGAAATTCCGGTTCAGGATTCAATGGTAATCCGGGTGGACATAACAATCAACATAATCAGAACAAGCAGGGTGGTTACAACCAGCAGCAGCAACAGTCGGGTTACCAGAGCAACCCAAAGCAGTTGAGTAGTGGGCAGTACCATGTCTTCACCACTAGCTTGGACAAGCGAGACCGGAAGGTTTAGAGGCGGGCAGTCAACTCTGTTGAACCGGCCGTGCCTCGTTATCTACGTTGGTCTGAACAGCCAATCATATGGAGCAGAGAGGATCACCCTCCCCAGGTTGATAATCCGGGTCAGTTAGCTCTGGTGGTGGCGCCTCAGGTGGGAGGTTACAAGTTCACCAAGGTGCTCATGGATGGAGGGAGCAGCATTAATATCTTGTACTATGAGACCTTCCGTCGTATGGGACTAACAGATAAAAATCTCAAACCGTCCAATACGGTGTTCCATGGTGTGGTACCTGGCAAGTCAGCATATCCTGTTGGTAAGATAGATCTGGAAGTGGCTTTTGGAGATTATCATGATTACAGGTTGGAGACATTGACGTTTGAAGTGGTAAAAATCCAAAGTCCATATCATGCCCTGTTTGGGCGACCGGCCTACACCAAGTTTATGGCCCAGCCCTGTTATGTGTATTTACAGCTCAAAATGCCAGGTCATAAGGGGACGATAACGGTTCACGGAAGTCGTAAAATCGCTTTGGAGTGCGAGGAAGGAGATGCGGCCTATGCAGAGTCGGTTTGTGCCACCGAGGAATTGAAATTTTATAAGGACAATGTTGATTCGGCAGACATGACTCCATTGAAAAAGCCAACTACGACACATGATCCGGCCCTGAAGTTCAAATCGGCAGCTGAAACTAAGCTTGTTGACTTCGTGCCTGGCGATTCGTCCAAGCAGTTCAGCATCAGTGCCAACTTGGATCCAAAATAGGAAAGCGCGCTCATCGAGTTCATCCGTGAGAATCGGTACATTTTTGCATGGAAGCCCTCTGACATGCCAGGTGTACCGAGGCAACTCGCTGAGCACACCCTTAATGTGGATCCTAAATACAAACCGGTGAAACAGTTCCTCCGCCGGTTTAACGAAGAAAGGCGCAAGGCGATTGGAGAAGAGGTAGCCAGGCTCTTAGCAACTGGCTTTATTATTGAAGTTTTCCACCCTGAGTGGCTTGCCAATCCGGTGCTGGTCCTTAAGAAAAACGGCACCTGGCGCATGTCTGTGGATTACACAGATCTTAATAAGGCTTGTCCAGCAGATCCTTTTGCCCTCCCCCGTATTGATCAATTTATTGATGCTACGGCGGGTTGTGAGCGTTTGAGTTTTTTGGATGCATATTCTGGCTATCATCAGACAAAATGGTAGTTAAGGACCAGGAGAAGACGACATTCATAACTCCCTTTGGAGCCTTCTGCTATGTGTCGATGCCCTTTGGGCTCAAGAGTGCCCAGGCAACTTATCAACGGTGTGTACAAAATTGTCTTCAAAATTGTCTTCACAAGCAGATATGGTGCTGCTAATGCTCGTGCGGTCAGTGTGGCTATTGTGGTGGAGCGAAAAGAGGCAGGCAAGGAGCATCCAGTTCAACGTCCGGTCTATTATATCAGCGAGGTACTTATTGAGTCCAAGCAGAGGTATTCGCATTGGCAGAAGTTGGTATATGGTGTTTTTATGGCAAGCCGAAAGCTTAAACAATACTTCCAAGGGCACCCCATTACGGTAGTCAGTTCTGCTCCCTTGGGCGATATCATCCAAAACCAGGAAGCGACTGGCCGGATTGCCAAGTGGGCTATAGAACTTGGGCCACACGGGTTAAAGTACATGCCGCGGACGGCGGTTAAGTCTCAAGAACTTGTTGATTTCATCAATGATTGGACGGAACTGCAAGCACCTCAAGACAAACCGGACCACACATATTGGACCATCCATTTTGACGGATCCAGGCAATTGGAGGGCTCAGGGGCTGGGGTCGTATTAACTTCCCCACGAGGTGATAAGTTCTGTTACATTCTCCACCTAATGTTCCCTTGTACTAACAATGCAGCTGAGTATGAAGCCTTGCTCCATGGTCTCCGGATGTCTAGAGAGATGAATTTAAGTCGAGTTAAGTGCCTCGGTGACTTGGACCTTGTGGCTTAGCAGGTGTCCGGCACTTGGGATTCCAAGGACCCACTCATGGCAGCATATCGTCGTGAGGTGGATACTGTTGCAGGTCAATTTAAAGTCTATCAGGTGGACCACGTGGACCGACGGAAGAACGAAGCAGCGGACGCTTTAAGCCGGCTGGGTTCTCAGCGCAAACCAGTCCCGCCTAATTTTTTCCTCGATGTGTTGCACAACCCGTCGGTCAAGCTCCCTGGTGAAGCGGATTTGGCTATTCCTGATCCGGAGGCTCAATTGGTGGCAGCTCTTCATGTTATTCTGGATTGGACGCTTCCTTACCTTGCGTACAAGAACCAAGGTGAGTTACCAGAGGATGAGACTCTGGCCCGACAGATAATCCGACGATCCAAGTCCATGACTATTGTTAATGGAGAGTTGCATCATTGCAGTGTGTCAGGGGCGTTTCAACGCTGTGTGTCTCCTGAAGAAGGCTGTGAAATTTTGTATGAGATCCACGAAGGAGATTGTGGTCACCACGCCGGTTCAAAACCTTTGGTGGCTAAAGCGTTCTGCCATGGCTTCTATTGGTTAACTGCTCATGCTAATGCGGAGGATCTGGTCAGACGATGTGACGGTTGCCAAAAGTTTTCAAGACGTGCTCATGTGCCGGCTCAAGAATTAAGAATGATTCCAATCACTTGGCCATTTGCAACTTGGGGGCTGGATATGGTTGGACCTTTCAAAAGGTCCAAGGATAAGAAGACCGACCTCCTGGTGGCGGTTGACAAGTTTACAAAGTGGGTGGAGGCAGAGCCTGTTAGCAAGTGTGATGCGGCCACGGCGGTTCAGTTCATAAAAAAAGTGATTTTCTGGTTTGGCTTTCCACATAGTATCATCACAGATAATGGTACCAATTTGTCTAAGGGTGCCATGAAGGAGTTCTGCGAACGGGAGCACATCCGGCTTGATGTTTCATCAGTGGCACACCCACAGTCCAATGGTCAAGCAGAAAGGGCTAATCAAGAGATCTTAAGAGGCATCAAGCCCCGGCTTATGGTTCCTTTGTAGAGAACACCGGGTTGTTGGGTAGAAGAGTTACCATCTGTGTTATGGAGCATCAATACTACACCCAACAGATCAACAGGATACACACCGTTCTTCATGGTCTACGGAGCGGAGGTGGTTCTACCCAGTGATATCCGTCATGATTCACCTCGTTTGGCGGCTTATGTTGAAGCGGAGAACGAGATAGCACGGCAAGACGCTTTGGACCTGTTGGATGAGGAACGTGACATAGCAGCCACCCGCTCGGTGATTTACCAACAGGATCTTCGTCTTTATCACAGTCGCCAAGTCAGAACCAGAACCTTTCAGGAAGGAGATTTGGTGCTTCGGCTCATCCAAGATCAGACTGATATGCATAAGCTATCCCCACCTCAGGAGGGACCTTTCATGGTCAGCAAGAATCTGCACAACGGGTCATACTATCTGATCGATATTTGAGAGCATAAAGACTCACGTACATCAGAGGAGGAGACCAACAGGCCGTGGAACATAGCTCATCTTCGGCCTTATTATACCCGAGCCATTGGCTCTACTTATGTACATATTACGACGATGTATATATTATGATTAAATATAATAAACCGGAACCTCAGCTAAAGCGGGGTATCTGTTCTTTTACATCATGTGTGGTTACACGGAGTTGCTCTAAAGCGGCCTCCGGTTTACCCCTTGAGTTAGCTTTTCAAAGCATCATGTTATATCACTTGGGGGCTTGGTCGTGTCTGAACCAATGCAACACCTCTTGATAGGCGAGAGCCACCAGATCACTTGGGGACTTGGTCACGTCTGAACCAGTCATGCCTCTTGATCGGCCTAAGGCCACAGAATCACTTGGGGGCTTGGTCGAACCCGAACCATTGCCACGCCTCTTGATCGGCATAAATGCCACGGTTTCATTTGGGGACCTGGCTGACTTGAACCATAGCTACACCAATCGGGAGCTTGGTCGTGTCCGACCATGGTAACGCCATCTGATCGGCTCAAATAAAGCCTCTTTTTGCAAACGGTTTTATCATTGCCTTTGCTTCACAATTTTCTTTGATAGATATTTCTTTCTTTTTGTTGCGTTTTTTTAAACCGACAAAGTTTTAAGCCGGTTCAAACTGTCAATTGACGGAACACGGTCCATTTTTAATCCGGAGACTATTTGGCCGGTTTGATTTTTTCTTGAACATCCTATTATGGAGTAACACGGTGTTTTCTTATAACCCGGCATGGTTTACATGGTAAACCGGCATTATATATATATACAGGAGCTGCTATCTCCTCCAACAGTGTGGGTTTATAAACGTCCGCTTCAAGATTCGCCAAGCCAACTTCATGCCCAACGATGCCAGGTATTATGTATCTCAAAGATTTGATCATATGCTTAAATTTCAGATATTTTGATTTCATATATGCAGACATCATACTCCGCCTGACGGTACAACTGCGGTGGCATTTTAAGATTTTTTATATTGCAGAAAATACTTTGGAAAGTTCATCACCCAAAGGAAGAACAAGTTGCTGTAATTATGCACGAAGGCATATCAAAATCAAGAGTATCGGCTAGCCTATTACAAGGCAACACGGTGCCCAAAATAAGATCATTGTTTTTTAGCAAAGGAGAAGCATTTTAAACCGGCTTCCGGTTCAAGCTTGGTCACCAGCCTGGCCTGATGGTTGTGGGTCATCCCGCGCCGCTTCAACTTTAGGTTCTCTACCCAGTGGCTGGAAATCAACAGTTGTCCAGTCGATTCCCATTAATGCTTGAAAGACAGCTTCATCATGGATCAGCAACGACGGTTCAATGTCGGGAGCGTAAGTATGCTTACGGATTGGAGGGATAAGATTTTCCGCTTCAGGAATTGGTGCAGCTACTCGCTTGTTTTGGCTGTCATATTGGGCTTGATAATGAGACAAGTCTGCTTCCTCAACCAATTGACAAGCTAGCGGACGCACCTCCCGGTTTATTGCTCGCAGATACGCTTCACTAAACTCTGACCCGTCTTCCTTCAAGCTGGGATAGCCCTGAGCCGCTTCAACAGGATCAAAATCCGGCACCCAAGATTTTGCCCGGATTAAGGCATTAATCGCACCGGTTCGAGCAGCATGTTTCTTCAGCTCTTCAACCTGGGCAGGAAGCATCGACAGTCTCTTCAGAGTGTCCTGAATCAAAGTGGGCGCCGAATTGTTGTGGGATGCAGTAGAGATGATCCACTGTGCACTAGTGTACAGTTGTTCGATCAATGTGTAGGCGGCTTCCAATTTCTTCCGCACATCTGACCCCAAGTGACCAATGCGTGTCCCTGAAATATTACAAAGGGTTAACAAACCGGCAGCTCTATAAGACGACAGAATCAATCCAGAAATCAAACCAGCTTACCAAAGATAGTAGCGGTCATGGCATGCACGTGCCGCTTTATGCTGGTCAGTTCGTCCACCACCGGTTTTAGTGCAGCCTCGGCATTTTCTGCTTGTTTGGTTAAAGCGGATTTTTCAGTAGCCCAATCCGCCCGCTCCTTCTTGAAATCCTTCTTAAGCTATTCCATGACGCTTAAGGCGCTGATCAATTCCTCTTTTGCTTTTGAGGTTTCAGTCTGTTGGGACTTCAGATTTTCTTGGAGATCGGCGACTTGGTTTTCTTTTGTCTTCAGCTTAGCCTGCATACAGACAGTTGTATGATTCAGCAGGCAGTACAAGAATTGAAGCACCAACCACATAACAAGTTATGCACTTGGCACTTGGGGGCTAATGCATATTTGCTCTTCAATTATTCAGAAAATTCCCAAGCTCAATACAAGTATTCAACTTGGCACTTGGGGGCTAATGGCCATTTGTTCAGTTAATACTATTGCTACAATCTTGATTACCTAAAGTCCCGGTTTAACTACACTAAGTTGAACCGGGCCTTGGGGGCTATATCAGCAAATTCAGAAAACATTGAAGTCTGCATTGACAAGTCCCGATTTGAACGGAGATTCTAAACCGGCCCTTGGGGGCTAGAAGACTTGACAGATTGAAGTACATACGCAGTTAAGCATATGGAAGTTACCTCATATTTCTCTTTCATCATATTAACCAGACCAGCTTCATAGTCACGGCTAGTGTATAGCCGGTTCAGATAGCCGGAATGGAGATCTTGGACGTTCAGAGCGGCATAAGTTGTCAGATCGGCATTCCATTTTCCCTTGCCAATGGCAGCAAATTCTTCCTTGGCAGTGTGTCTAGATAAAGCAACGGGATTGCCTGGCTCTGTGCGACCAATGCCAGTAATGACAACCTCATCATTCTTGGCATCGCCGATTTGCACTGGGGCCGTTGGCTTATCAGTAGGCTTTGATGGGCTGGTGGATTTCTCAATCCGGATGGGGCTTGCAGGCTGGTTGACAGGGCCTGAGGTGTCAATAGGCCTTTCTTCAGCAATAAAATCATCATCCTGCTGTGGTGGATCATTGGGTATATCTTCAGGAATAGCCGCTTCAAGCTCTGGTGTTTTACCTGGTTCAGGGACGGCGTCCTCCTCGGCCGCTTTATCCAGGCGAGCCTTCTTGCTCGGCCTAGGCTTGGCCCTAAAAGGAATAACAAAATCAAATACAGAATATGTTCCAAGGTGATGTACCGGAAATATTATGATAAGTATAGCTTACCCAAGCACCATTTTGAGCGGTGGCAGCTGAGTAGCCGATGACTCGCCAGAGGATGAGTGGGAAGTAACCTGATAATCGGAGTCAAATGGATTAAGAGGTTGACGAAAACAGCCCGCTTTAGGACAAGCACTGACAAGCAAACTAGAGACCTCTGAACGGCGTTTCCGAACCGGACTGTTCGGTAAACCGGTGGAGGTAACTACCTGGCCGCTGTGCCGGGTTGTGCGGCGAGCTTCGTGCTGTTGGGTCTTCATAAGAAATTTGGGATCCAAGTAAGCAAGAGGATGAGAAAATTTAACCTTCCGGTTTGCCTGACGGATTTTTAGTGAAGGCAAAGTGTCTGAATCGGAAGAGAGAGTAATTACCTCTGCAGCATCAGCATGGCTGGCTTCGGCATCATCCTGACAAATATCATCATCAATAAGGCGCATGAAAAATAAGCCAAGTGAGTCAAGCTCTACCTCAAGGTCCGGATTACCCACATCATCATCAGGGGCCAGATCAGAAGATGCAGTGGTTTTCTTCTTACGAGCAGACTGTTTCACGACTTTAGTCTTTGGTCGGGTTGGTCGCTCCGGTTTGTCTATTTTTTCTGGCTTCTCCTGTGGAAGTTTCTTGCTCCAAAATGGATCATCGCCCTGTTTAAATAGATATTGATATTAAACAATGGCAAGATATATCAATGACAAGTTCAGTAAAAAGAAAAATCAAAATCTTACAGCTGGCGGTCTGTTGATGGCACAGAAGGGAAGCAGGCTGGTTTGAGCACAAATGTGTTCCGGTTCATTCAGCATTTTATCCACAACCTCTGTGATTTCTTCGTTAGTGAGCTGGATGTTAATATGTCACAGTGGGTCATCAACACTGCCAGTATACTCGCACATCAAACCGGAGCGCTGACTAAGGGGTAGTATGCTCCATGATATCCAACAGCGAGCGAGATCAACTCCTATTAAACCATTTGCCATGAAGGCTCTGAGCTTGGACAGTTGAGGAGTGTATTTGCTTCTCTCCTTGGCAGTCAACCTTTGCGGAAAGGGGTGTGTATTGCTAAGCCGCTCCGGACGAAAGCCAGGCAAAGGATTTTCACCAGCAGGGGAGGTGTCTTTGCAATAGAACCATGTTTGATTCCACTCTTTGGGGTGGCTGTGCAGTTTGGCATGAGGGTATGTGACCTCTTTCCTTTTCTGAATCGCCACACCACCCAATTCCATATTGGAACCGTCAGTAAACTCGGTGCGGCGGTTTAGATGGAAGCACTCTCTGAACAACTCAACTGTGGGTTCCTCTTGAAAGTACACCTCACAGAGCACTTGGAAGTGACATATGTTTGTAACAGAATTGGGGCCAGTGTCTTGTGGGCGGAGTTGAAAATTGGCTAAAACGTCCCGGTAAAAATTTAGAACCGGGCGGTTTAAAGCCCCGGGCTAAGTGATCTGCAAAAATGACGACCTCTCCTTCTTGAGGTGTGGGAGGGCATTCTTTGCCAGGGACCCTCCAATGGATGGTGTCTTTGCTGCCTAAAGCGCCGATCAGGACTAAATTGTTCAGTTGAGTCTCTGTGACGCGAGAAGGAACCCAGTTGCACTCATATACTTGCTTGGCCATGATGAAATCTACAAGATAGGTGATTCGGTTCAAGAATTCATTGATTAAACTACACTGGTATGTACAATGTTAAACCAGAGACAGCTCTATCTAAACAGGAGTTTTATGAAGCAACAACATCTGGCGGTTCAACAAGGGGACTAATGGTATATATCGGTTTGGCAATTTTTCTACAAAGCTAAACCGTCGGATCTAAGCATTGAAACGGTTGAGATTGCGGATGGGTAAGTGTACAGAAATAGATTTCACAAGTTTTCTTTACAGCGATGGATCTGAAGCAAGTTCAGAAAAGAAGGAAAATATTCAAAAGCTCAAAGCAGAATAGTATTGAATCAATGGGCGGAAATATATGTGAGATCTATGGTTTTAGGCACGAAACTAAAGGCGTATAGTAAAAGTTATCGCTATATAGAGAAGGGGTTCACAGATGCATCCAGGATCTAGCATATGAACATGAACAGGTGATGAACGCAGCAAGAACACAAAACCCTAGAACAGATCTATGTTGAGAAGAGCAGAAGACCTACCAGAGCTGAGGAAGATGCGGAAGGTCGCCGCAGTTTTCTGGTGCGCTCAGGTTGATGCAGTGGCCAAGGTCGATGCAGAAGACGACGGCGGCGGCGGAGCTCTGAGACCAGCGACGCGAGGAAGACGAAGAGGAAGGGCATGAAGGGGAGAAAGGAAATGACCCTTCGGCACTATTTATAAGGCAAAAAGACATGTGTCAGGTGCATGAATCCAGGAACCGAAAATTTCGGAAGCGGAGCTGTCGCCTCGGTTGTTGGGAGTTTATTAAACAAGGAGATATCATGAATGTTTTCTTTATGACAGATGACATCACCTCGGCTTACAGCAACTGGAGAGGATGACATCATGGCGGTTCAGCAACTACGAGAAGATGTTGAAGATGAGGATTTTGCTAAGGATTGACATGAACCTGTTCAAATCAATCTGGGGCCTAATGTTGGGGATATTACTACTGGGCGTAAACTGGCCTATGTGGGCTGAGTTAACTTCATCAGTAACTCAAGAGTGTTAAAGCCCAGGAAGATAGATGAGGGCCTGAGGCCCGTAGTCGGTTTAAGATTTGTAGCCGTAAACTAGTATCTATATGTAAACTTGTGTTGTAAGATAGGAATAAGGAGAGACCAACCCGGATACAAATATGAACTGGTGTTAGGGCTCTGTGAACCGACAGGCGTCACCCGTGTATATAAGGGGACGACCCGGCGGCGGTTTAAGGACAACAGACAACAACTCGAGACTTAGGCGAAGCTTGTTTGCTCCCTAGTCATCGAAACCCCATCAATTCCATCACAACTAGATGTAGGCTTTTACCTTCATCGAAGGGGCCGAACTAGTATAAACTCTCTTGCATCCCTGTGTCCGCTTTAACCCCTTCAAGCTAACCCGTTGCGATGGCCCCACGACTAAGTCCTTTCACGAGGACATCTGCCGTGACAAAACCACGACATCATCTAACTTATATTGATTGCATGTGATGTTTATCCTTTATGCATCTTATTTTGCATAGTACATCGGTAGCATTATAAGATGATCTCTCACTGAATTTCAAGGTACAAGTGTTCTCCTTGAGTATGCACCATTGTGACAGTTCGTCGTGCCGAGACACCACGTGATGATCGGGTGTGATAAGCTCTACATTCACATACAACGGGTGCAAGCCAGTTTTGCACACGCAGAATACTCAGGTTAAACTTGACGAGCCAAACATATGCAGATATGGCCTCGGAACACAGAGACTAGAAGGTCGAGCGTGAATCATATAGTAGATATGATCAACATATAGTGATGTTCACCATTGAAAACTACTCCATCTCACGTGATGATCGAACATGGTTTAGTTGATATGGATCACGTGATCACTTAGATGATTAGAGGGATGTCTATCTAAGTGGGAGTCCTAAAGTAATATGATTAATTGAACTTTAAGTTATCATGAACTTAGTCCTGATAGTATTTGCATAACTATGTTGTTGTTCAATAGCTCGTGATGTAGCTCCCCCTTTTATTTTTGATATGTTCCTAGAGAAAAATAAAGTTGAAAGATGATAGTAGAAATGATGCGGACTAGGTCCGTGATCTGAGGATTATCCTCATTGCTACACAGAAGAATTATGTCCTTGATGCACCGCTAGGTGATGGACCTATTGCAGGAGTAGATGCAGACATTATGAACGTTTGGCAAGCTCGGTATGATAACTACTTGATAGTTTGGTGCGCCATGCTTTACGGCTTAGAACCAAGACTTTAAAAATATTTTGAACGCCATGGAGCATATAAGATGTTCCAAGAGCTGAAATTGGTATTTCAGACTCATGCCCGAGTCGAGAGGTATGAGACCTCTGACAAGTACTTTGCCTACAAAATGGAGGAGAATATCTCAACCAGTGAGCATGTACTCAGATTGTCTGAGTACTACAATCGCTTGAATCAAGTGGGAGTTAATCTTCTAGATAAAATAGTGATTGATAGAGTTCTCTAGTCACTATCGCCAAGTGAACTTCGTTATGAACTATAATATGCAAGGGATGATGAAAACGATTCCCGAGATCTTCATGATGCTGAGATCGACAAAGGTAGAAATCAAGAAAAGCATCAAATGTTGATGGCTGACAAGACCACTACTTTCAAGTAAAAGGGCAAGGGAAAGAAAGGGAACTTCAAGAAGAATGTCAAGCAAGTTGCCACTCCCATGAAGAAGCCCAAAGCTAGACCCAAGCCTGAAACTGAGTGCTTCTACAGTGAAGGAAATGGTCACTGGAAGCGGAACTGCCCCAAATACTTGGTGGATAAGAAGGATGGCAAAGTGAACAAAAGTATATATTATATACATGTCATTGATGTCTACTTTACTAGTGTTCATAGTAGCCCCTGGGTATTTGATACTAATTCAGTCGCTATGATTAGTAACTCGAAACAGGAGTTACAAAATGAATAGAGACTAGTTGAGGGCAAAGTGATGATGTGTGTTGGAAGAGATTCCAAGGTTGATAAGATCACCATCGCACACTCCCTTTAACTTCGGGATTAGTGTTAAACCTAAAATAAAGGTTATTTGGTGTTTGCATTGAGCATAAATATGATAGGTTCATCTTTATTGCAATATGGTTATTCATTTAAGTTAAAGAATAATTGTTGTTCTATTTATACATGAATAAAACCTTCTATGGTCATACAATCAATATAAATGGTTTATTGAATCTCGATTGTAGTGATACACATATTCATAAATATTGAAGCCAAAAGATGCAAAGTTAATAATGATAGTGCAACTTATATGTGGCACTGCCGTTTAGGTCATATTGGTGTAAAGCGCATGAAGAAACTCCATGTTGATGGAATTTTGGAATCACTTGATGCTTGCAAACCATGCCTCATGGAAAAGATGACTAAGACTCCGTTCTCTGGAACAATGGAGCGAGAAACTGACTTATTGGAAATAATACATACTGACGTATGCAATCCGATAAGTGTTGAGGCTCGCGGCGGGTATCGTTATTTTCTGACCTTCATAGATGATTTGAGCATATATGGGTATATCTACTTAATTAAACATAAGTCTAAAACATTTGAAAAGTTCAAAGAATTTCAGAGTGAAGTAGAAAATCATCATAACAGGAAAATAAAGTTTCTACGATCTGATCGCAGAGGCGAATATTTGAGTTAGGAGTTTGGTCTTCATTTGAAACTATGTGGAATAGTTTTGCAGCTCACGCCACCTGGAACACCACATCATAATGGTGTGTCCGAACGTTGTAATCGTACTTTATTGGATATGGTGCGATCTATGATGTCTCTTACCGATTTACCACTATCATTTTGGGGTTATGCATTAGAGACACCTGCATTCACATTAAATAGGACACCATCTAAATCCATTGAGATGACACCGTATGAACTATGGTTTGGCAAGAAACCAAAGCTGTCGTTTCTTAAAGTTTGGGGTTGCGATGCTTATGCGAAAAAGTTTCAAACTGATAAGCTCAGACCCAAATCGGAGTAGTGCGTCTTCATAGGATACCCAAAAGAAACTGTTGGGTACACCTTCTATCACAGCTCCGAAGGCAAGATATTTTGTGGCTAAGAATGGATCCTTTCTAGAGAAGGAGTTTCTCTTGAAATAAGTGAGTGGGAGGAAAGCAGAACTTGATGAGGTAATTGTACCTTCTCCCGAATTGGAAAGTAGTTCATCACAGAAATCAGTTCCAGTGATTCCTACACCAATTAGTGAGGAAGCTAATGATGATGATCATGAAACTTTAGATCAACTTACTACCGAACCTCGTAGGTCAACCAGAGTAGGGTCCGCACCAGAGTGGTACGGTAATCCTGTTCTAGAAGTCATGTTACTAGACCATGACGAACCTACGAACTATGAGGAAGCGATGATGAGCCCAGATTCCACAAAATGGCTTGAGGCCATGAAATCTGAGATGGGATCCATGTATAAGAACAAAGTATGGACTTTGATTGACTTGCCCGATGATCGGTGAGTCATTGAGAATAAATGGATCTTCAAGAGGAATACGGACGCTGATAGTAGTGTTACTATCTACAAAGCTCGAATTGTCGCAAACTATTTTCGACAAGTTCAAGGTGTTAACTACGATGAGATTTTCTCACTCATATTGATGCTTAAGAGTCTGTTCGAATCATGCTAGCACTTGCCGCATTTTATGAAATTTGGAAATGGATGTCAAAATTGCATTCCTTAATGGATTTCTTAAAGAAGAGTTGTATATGATGCAACCAAAAGGTTTTGTCGATCCTAAAGGTGCTAATAAAGTGAGCAAGCTCCGGCGATCCATCTATGGACTGGTGCAAGCATCTCGGAGTTGGAATATATGCTTTGATAAAGTGATCAAAGCATATAGGTTTATACAGACTTGCGGTGAAGCCTGTATTTACAAGAAAGTGAGTGGGAGCACGACGGCATTTCTGATAAGTATATGTGAATGACATATTGTTGATAGGAAACAATGTAGAATTTTCTGGAAAGCATAAAGGAGTGTTTGAAACGAGTTTTTCTAAGAAAGAACTCGGTGAAGCTACTTACATATTGAGCATCAAGATCCATAGAGATAGATCAAGACGCTTGATATATTTTCAATGAGTACATACCTTGACAAGATTTTGAAGTAGTTCAAAATGGAACAGTCAAAGAAGGAGTTCTTGCCCGTGTTGCAAGGTGTGAAGTTGAGTAAAGACTCAAAACTCCGACCACGACATAAAATAGAAAGAGAATCTAAAGTCACTTCCTATGCCTCAGGCATAGGTTCTATAAAGTATGCTACGCTGTGTATCAGACCTATTGTGTACCTCACCATAAGTTTGGCAAGAGGGTACAATAGTGATCCAGGAGTGGATCACTGGGTAGCGGTTAAAAATATCCTTAGTGGAATAAGGAAATGTTTCTCGGTTATGGAGGTGACAAAGAGTTCATCGTAAAGACTTACATTGATGCAAGCTTTGACACCGATCCGGATGACTCTAAGTCTCAATCTGGATACATATTAAAAGTGGGAGCAATTAGCTAGAGTAGATCCGTACAGAACATTATAGACATAGAAATTTGCAAAATACATACGAATCTAAATGTGGCAGACTCATTGACTAAACTTCTCTCGCAAGCAAAACATGATCACTCTTTGGGTGTTAATCACATAGCGATGTGAACTAGATTATTGACTCTAGTAAACCCTTTGGGTATTAGTCACATGGAGATGTGAACTAATCACATAAAGATGTGAACTATTGATGTTAAATCACATGACGATGTGAACTAGATTATTGACTCTAGTGCAAGTGGGAGACTGAAGAAATATGCCCTAGAGGCAATAATAAAGTTGTTATTTATATTTCCTATATCATGATAAATGTTTATTATTCATGCTAGAATTGTATTAACTGGAAACTTAGTACATGTGTGAATACATAGACAAAACAGAGTCTCCCTAGTATGCCTCTACTTCGACTTGCTCGTTAATCAAAGATGGTTAAGTTTCCTAGCCATGGACAAAGAGTTGTCATTTGATAAACGGGATCACATCATTAGAGAATGATGTGATTTACTTGACCCATCCGTTAGCTTAGCACAATGATCGTTTAGTTTGTTGCTATTCCTTTCTCCATGACTTATACATGTCCCTATGACTATGAGATTATGCAACTCCCGAATACCGGAGGAACACTTAGTGTCGTGGGTTTGTCACGGCAGATGTCCTCGTGAAAGGACTTAGTCGTGGAGCCATCGCAACGGGTTAGCTTAAAGGGGTTAAACGGGACAAGGGGACACGGGAGTTTATACTAGTTCGGCCCCTTCGATGAAGGTAAAAGCCTACGTCTAGTTGTGATTGCTATTGCTAAGGGTTCAAGGGCCAGGGAGCATATCCACTTTGTCTGGCTCTCGAGTTGTTGCCTCCCCTGAACCGCCGCCGGGTCACCCCTTTATATACTCAGGAGGACCCCGGCCGGTCTACAGAGTCCCAAGGCTGGCTCATACAAGTGTCCACCTCAGTCTCCTCTTTCCTATCTTACAATGCAAGTTTCATACAATCATGGCGGTTTACTACCATGGGCCCTAAATCGCCTGCGGGCTCTGGGCCTCTAAGCCTCATCCGTAAAGCGCCATCTTCTAGGTTTCCTTGGGATTCAGTATAGGGGAAGGTGAACCGGCCCCTCCTGGGTGGTTTACCCTTAGTGGTTATATCCTCAACATTAGGCCCCAGATTGATTTGAACCTGTTCATGTCAATCTTCAATCCTTAGAAAAACTACCTGAACTTCTGACAATTCTCGTAAACCGCCATATTGTCTTCTCCCTGTAACTTTGGTGAACCTCCATGACGTCATCTTCTATCACTGCAGTAAATCATTGTGACGGTATCCCTGTATAAAAAGGCTTATGAAGATTCCCTTTTAATTAATTCCCGAAGATCGAGGCGACAGCTGCATCCTCTTTTGCCGCTTCCGACTCCTTGATTTTCGTGCTTGCTGTTTTATCCCACTTCCCTTATAAATAAGACCGGGGCGCCTTCCATTTCTCCCCTTTCCTATTCGCATCATCTTCCTCCTCGTGACCCGAAGACCTCAAGCATCGCCGCCGCCGCCGTCATCAATCTTCCAGTCTGCACCAACCAGGCCGCTGCATCACCCTGTTCGTACCAGATCTCCTGAGATACTCCGCCACTGCGTGTCCCTGGTAAATACTCCTTTCCTTTACTTGTTAGATCTATATTAGGGTTTCGAAATTCCTTTGGTGTTCGTCAGTGTTCATTAGTACTTTTCCTGCTTTTCCTTTAGCATCTTACTGAATCTAGCTAGGCCTGGTAGTTTCCCCTTGCGGCTGGACCTGTAACTTTACTCTGCAGTACTACAGCATCTTACGGTTCCGGTATAGATCCTTATTAGAACCTTCTCTGTTCTGTTTACCACCATTGTAGGGCTCAGAAAAAATTTGTTTTTTGAACAACGGTAGATGCAAAATTATACCACCATCTTGTGAAACTTGTTTCCACAACACTTAGCAGATTTTCAAACTGGGTTCTGCCTCCCAAGGGCGGTTTAACCTTTAGTAATTGATAACCCTCCATATGTCATTAGCCCTCTCTTAAACTGCCATCTAGACTTGAATAGCAATGCCTGGTTCACTTCACATGTACGCCTTGAATTGCCGGTTTAACATTGACAAACACACATGAACTGTCAATCGTAAACCGTCCAGTTTCCTTTTACAGACTTTGTAAGATGATGAAGCAATTTGCTGCTTGCAACTGGGTTCCATCTCGGATCACAGAAACACAAATCAATGGATATGTCACCGTAGGCTCTTTAGCTTCAAAAAATGTCCTCCATTGGCGATTTCCTGGCCCTGAGTGCCCTCCTAAGCGTCAAGATGGAGAAGTGATTGTGTTCATGCAACATTTAGCTCGAGGTTTCAATCCTCCCGGATCAAAAAATTTCCGGGATGTTCTTGCCAGCTTCCAACTCCATCCTCAAGATATTGGACCAAATTATGTGTCTAACATATGCAATTTCCAAGTATTCTGTGAGGTTTACCTGCAAGAAGAACCAACTATCGATCTCTTTCGAGATCTCTTCCACCTAAACCGCCGGACTGAATTTTCTGACGGACCCAATACTAAACTTGGTGGTGTGTCGATCCAAAAGAGGAAAGAGGTTGAATTTCTTCACGCCAAACTTCACAGCCATCCAAAAGACTGGAACCAAACTTGGTTCTACTGTCGGAATACTGCCCCTGCTGAAGAGAATCATTTGCCGGGCTACTGTCCGCACCGGCTTAGCAATAGCCACCCTTTACCTCAGAGATTGTCTGCCAAAGATCGACAAGCCTATGCACCTCAACTCGCCAAACTCCGGGCTTTCCTTGCCAACGGTTTGACTGGTGTTGGTCTCGTCTGCTGTTGGATTTCATGGTGCATTCTACCTTTAAGCTGCCGCCCCGGATTGATGTTTGAATATACCAGCAACACCAATGATCCACAACGGTTTAATGAAATAGAACTGACTAATGTGAAGTCACTGAAGGTGTAAAGAAAATACTTGACGAACCGCTCGCCGTATGTACTCAAACTGGTTTGCGCCCTTTCTATGCCTCCAACAAACCGCCAGCGGTAAAAACTTTTAACTTTTAACTTTTCCTGATCCTACTCCGCTTTAACACTGCTATAATAACCCTTTGTGCAATCTCGCAGGCCAGTAGCTTCTTCTAGAAAAGGAAATCTCAAGACAAAGCGGCTAAGGCTCCTCGTGTTAAGACCAAAGTCACCAAGAGAGCTGCCAAAAAGAAAACTGCTGAGTCTTCGGAACCGCCAGAGGATGTCGGTGACTCGGCTGAAGAGGTAAAATTGACTCCCCTAACTTCTATTTCATATATTTTACTGATAATGATTACTCCCAGGATGATGCGGAGGCCAGCCATGCAAATCATGTTGAGGTAATTTGTCTTTCTGACTCAGAACTTGTGCCGGTTCAACGATTTCGCCGTGCAGTTCGAAAAAAGTGAAATGCTCTCACCATCTTGTTCATTTGGATCAAAAACTTTCTTTGAAGACACAACAAACCGAAGGGCGTCACACAACCCGGCATAGTGGTCAACAGGTCACTTCTTCCGGTTTACCTCATACCCCAAACCGGAAACGTCGTCCAGAGGTTGCTTGTTCTCCTGAAAAACTTTATCCTTTGAAAGGTTTCTTCCGATGCCCTCTCAATCCATCTGATTCAAACTACCAGGTGTCTTCTAATTCATCTGGCGGTTCATCAACCACTCAGCTGCCTCCACTGAAAACCGTCCCTGGGTAAGCATGCAACCATCTCTTCTCCTTCATAATTCGGTTAATCATGCTAATCCTTGTTTTAATATTAGTGCCAGAGCTCATCTGAGTAAAAAGGCTAAGACCAGTGCCCCTGCCGGCGAAGTTGAACCGGAGTAAAATCCTGAAAATCCTGATCAAAATCTTGATAATATCATGGATGATTCTGTCCCGCCGGAGCCAGGTACCGATGCTGATCCGCCGGAAGCTGATCCGGCCACACATGAGGGTACCTCAAGTCCACACGCTACACCTGCCAGTCCGGTTGTTGATCCACTGAGCTCAACTGCTAATCCGCCAAGCCCTGCTACCACTCCTACCCCAGCCGAAGATGATGATGTTATTGTTACTGGCACTGCTTATACCGCTCTAGGCAATCCAGTTATCTTGGCAAAACATACTGCCAAGGATGAATTTACTTCTGTGGGCAAGGGGAAGATGGAAGCTGACTTGTCAAAATATGCTAATCTTTCTGCCCAGGATCTTCATTCCGGATTCTTGAACCGACTTTATACAAGCCGAGATAATGAAGCTAATTTGGTAAATCTGATGAAGGAACGCTATGAGGTAAACATTTTCATCTGTATCTTTGCATTTTCACTGCCTTGTATCTTGTAGCCCCCAAGGGCCGGTTTAGCTTGTAAAGACAAACCGGGACTTTTGACCTTCCATACTGCACATAGTTGATTTTTAAGTTTTTGAACAAATATACATTAGCCCCCAAGTGCCAGGATTAAAACTTGTATTAATCCTTGGGACTTTGAACAATCAGTAAGAAAGAAGCAATCCGCATTAGCCCCCAAGTGCCAAGCTTAGAACCAGTTGTATGCTTCGGACTTTTGTTAAAATATTGATATGCTCCTCTGATTGTGGCAGGCTGATATAAACCATCAACGCACACAAATTGCTGATCTTCAAGATAGTATCAAAACTTATCAAGAAGAATCTTCTAAGTCCAAAGATGAGCTTCGAGCCGCTTTAACTTCCATGGAACAACTTAAGGAAGAATTCAAGACTGAACGTGCCAATTGGGACACTGAGAAGGATACATTGCTGAAACGGGCTGTAGACGCCGAGTCCGCTCTTAAAGCGGTGGCAGAAGAGCTTTCTGGGTTGAAGCGTTAAGTGAACACCATGACCTCCACAGTATTTGGTAAGTACTCCTAGCAAGGCATCTGAAATATCCATCTTGTAAGGTGCCGGTTGAAATATGAAATTCATAAACCGTTGCAGGTAGCCGCATTACTCATCTGGGCTGAGATGTACGGATGAAGCTAAAAGCAGCATATACTCTGCTTGAACAATTATACGCCGGTGCCCAACGGGTTATCTGCGCAGCATCCTACGACAATCCGGCCCCAACACTGATCAAGGACACTCTGGCAAGGCTATCCATGGCACCAGCACAGATAGAAGAGGTAAAGCGATCTGCTGCCAGGGCTGGTGCTTTGTTGGCACTCACCCGAGCCAAAGCATGGATAGCCGACTTGGATTCGGTTGACCTCGCCAAAGGCTTTCCAAGCACACAAGAAAACGGGGCAGATTTTGATGATGAAGCCCTTAAAAAAGTTACAAGGGAAATGCGTCCTCTGGCGAGTCAGCTGGCAGACGATGCTAACTTGACTGTTCACCGGTCTTATTATGATGCCAGCAACAAACGGGTTAATACTGTCATGCCGGAAGCGCAAAATCTTATTTCGCCAATCCGTAAGCACACTTATGCCCCTGACATTGATCCGTCGGAACTTATCAGTGAAGAAGCTATCTTTCAGGCCTTAACCCGGATTGACTGGACCACCACAAACTTCCAGCCGCTAGGTGGGGAGGAGGAGGCTGATCCGACACCAAATGACCCATCAACTTCACATCAACATGGCAATGAGGCTTGATCCAACAATCAGAGTGATGCTTCATGAACTTTGTTTTGCTGGAAACACCATACTTTGGGCCTTCAAGCGCCTTGTAATAGGCTAGTGAAAATACTTTAATCCATTGTCATCGTGCACTGGGACACACTTTGCATTGATCCGTCATGATAATTTCAATACTGGCTTATGTATTTTCACAATATTATGCAATCCCTGTGTCTGCATAAGAAAAATCTGTCCGGGCGGTTTACCATCAGACGGGTCAAAATACCCAACACAACTTGGTAAGCAACTATGGTTGCAACAATAATAAATCATACCTGTGATATGAAACATTGCTGTTGGTTTACCAATTGTGATTTTAAGAAGGGTGAAAACCCAACTTCCACCATGCCGTGCTGGTATAAATGATATAAAAGCGGGTTGTGATGAACACCGGATAATCATCCTGGCAACTTATAGTCAACGCCAGACCGGGCTAAGAAAAACACCGGTTTATAATTGATTTGTACTAACAACTGATAGTTGAAAGCTTGTGCCGGGTTAAAAAACACCGGACTGATGAAATGACTTACAGTCTAGCTGGGTCAATAGACACCAGTTTACCTTAAAACCTTATTAAAGGAGAAAAAACTTCAAAAAGCAAATGAAAAAAACTTGTAGTCGAGGCTTCTCAGGGGCTGCCAGGCCCAAATCGAGGCTTTTCATGGGCTGCCAGACCACTGAGTTAAACCATTTTGACAAAGCCGTTTAAGATGGCCCTCCAACTAACCAATCATCGTTTTAACTTTGACAAGTTTAGGGTCTAAATGAGAGTAACTGTCAAACGTTCGACGGGTTGTGCTAGGATTACCTGGATAGGAGTGGCTTACTTGATGAAGGCAGGTTAACCCGGGGTTTTAGGTGAATACACCAAGCTTCCAAGCCGTGGGTCGATACCCAGCTACAAGGGTCCTTTCAAACTCTTTGGTATTTGACACAAAGATCCCCCAAGTAACTTTGTGAGTTGTGCTCAATGGGTGCCTATGTTTGAGTCGTGCTTTGAGCAATCAAACTCTCTTTGGCCCCTTGGGTGTGAAGCTCCCAAGCTAGGTGGTGGCATGATAGCCGGGTTAACAGGTAGTACTTTGCTTTATTAGCTGAAGCTCCCAAGTTAACAGATATTTGAAGAAAAAACAGTGGAGACCCTGCTTAATAGCAAGGATGCCGGTTTATTATATTGATCATAATATATACATTGTTGAAATATATACATAAGAAAAAGCATGTGGCTTCAAGTGTAATAACGTCGTAGGAGAGCTATGTTCCATGGCCGCCGAGTCTCCTCCTTAGAGCTACATGAATCTTCTCGAACGTCAATGAGGTAGTATGATCCGTTGTGCAGATTTGTGCTGACCACGAAGGGCCCTTCCCAAGGTGGGGATAACTTGTGCATATTAGTCAGGTCTTGAATGAGCCGAAGTACCAAATCGCCTTCTTGAAAGGTTCTTGTCTTAACCCGGCGGCTGTGATAACACCGCAGGTCTTGTTGATAAACCACCGACCGAGCCAAAGCCATGTCCTGTTCTCATCTAACAGGTCCAGCGCCTCTTGGCGTGCTTGCTCGTTGTTCGCTTCAACATAATTCGCAACCCGGGGCGAGTCATGATGAATATCACTTGGGAGGACAGCCTCAGCCCCGTAAACCATGAAAAAAGGTGTATAACCCGTAGATCGGTTTGGGGTGGTATTTATACTCGATAATACATATGGTAATTCTTCCACCCAACAACCCGGCGTCTGCTTCAAAGGGACCATAAGCCGAGGTTTGATACCCTTCAGGATCTCTTGATTCGCCCTCTCAGCTTGACCATTAGACTGGGGGTGAGCCACGGATGCTACATCAAGCCGGATGTGCTCTCGTTTGCAAAACTCCTTCATCTCACCTTTAGAAAGGTTTGTACCATTATCTGTGATGATGCTGTGTGGAAAACCAAAACGGAAAATAATCTTTTTGAGAAATTGAACCGCCGTGGCTGCATCACATTTACTGATGGGCTCCGCTTCAACCCATTTGGTGAACTTGTCAACCACCACCAACAGGTGGGTCTTCTTGTCTTTGGAGCGCTTAAAGGGTCCAACCATATCAAGCCCCCAAGTAGCAAACGGCCAAGTGATGGGAATCATGCGTAACTCTTGAGCTGGAACATGAGCTCGACGTGAAAATTTATGACAAGCGTCACATCGCTTTACCAAGTCTTCCGCATCAGAATGAGCTGTCAACCAGTAGAACCCATGTCGGAAAGCTTTAGCTACCAAGGATTTTGAACCGGCATGGTGACCGCAATCCCCTTCATGGATTTCACGTAGAATCTCTTGTCCTTCTTCAGGAGAAACACAACGTTGGAATACGCCTGAAATGCTAGAACGGTGTAACTCGCCATTGCGAACAACCATAGGCTTGGACCGCCAGACTATCTGTCTGGCGAAAAGCTCGTCAACTGGTAATTCGCCCCGGTTCAGATATGCCAAATATGGAACCGTCCAATCCGGAGTGGCATGTAAAGCGGCTACCAACTAGGCCTCCGGATCAGGAACAGCTAAATCCTCCTCTGTAGGCAACTTTACAGACGGGTTATGCAAGATATCTAGAAAGGTATTGGGTGGTACCGGCTTACGCTGAGATCCCAACCAGCTTAGAGCATCTGCTGCTTCATTCTTGCGCCAGTCGATGTGTTCCACCTGATAACCCTTAAAGTGACCTGCTACAATATCCACCTCGCGCCTATAAGCCGCCATGAGTGGGTCCTTAGAATCCCAAGTACCAGAAACTTCCTGAGCCACCAGATCAGAATCTCCAAAGCATCGAACCCGGCTTAAGTTCATTTCCTTAGCCACACGAAGGCCGTGGAGTAAGGCCTCGTACTCTGCTGCATTGTTAGTACAAGGAAACATTAAGCGGAGAACATAAAAAATCTTATCACCTCGAGGGGAAGTGAGGACAACCCTAGCCCCCGAGCCTTCCAACTGCTTGGATCCATCAAAGTGAATGGTCCAGTATGTATTATCAGGTTTGTCCTCTGTTGCCTGTAACTCGGTCCAATCATTGATGAAGTCAACAAGCGCCTGAGATTTGATGGCTGTTCGGGGCGTATACTTCAAACCATGGGGACCAAGCTCAATTGCCCATTTCGCAACCCGGCCAGTTGCTTCTCTATTCTGGATTATATCGCCCAAAGGAGCAGAACTAACCACTATGATAGGATGGCCTTGAAAGTATTGCTTGAGCTTCCTACTTGCCATAAAAACACCATAAACTAGCTTCTGCTAATGCGGATATCTTTGCTTTGATTCGATCAGTACCTCACTGATATAATAAACTGGTCGTTGAACCGGATATTCTTTTCCAGCCTCCTTACACTCAACCACAATCGCCACACTGACCGCTCGGGCATTGGCAACCACTTACAATAATAGAGGCTCATTATCAAATGGAGCAGCAAGGACTGGCGGTTCAGCCAGCTGCCGCTTCAAGTCCTCAAATGCCGCATTGGCGGCGTTACTCCAGACGAATTTATCTGTCTTCTTCAACATCTGATATAGGGGAATCACCTTCTCTCCCAAACGGCTGATAAACCGACTGAGAGCTGCAATCCGGCCCGCCAGACGCTGAACATCATTGATACATGCCGGTTTAGCCAAGGATGTGATCGCTTTGATTTTTTCCGGATTGGCCTCAATACCTCTGTTGGACACAAGAAAGCCCAAGAGCTTGCCTGCCGGAACACCAAAAACGCATTTGTCTGGGTTGAGCATCATTTTGTAAGCCCGAAGATTGTCGAACGTCTCCTTGAGATCATCTATCAAGGTTTCCTGCTTCCTAGACTTCACCACAATATCATCCACATAGGCATGAACATTACACCCGATCTGCTTGTGAAGACAATTTTGCACACAACGCTGGTAGGTTGCTTGGGCACTCTTGAGCCCAAAGGGCATGGAAACATAGCAGAAGGCTCCAAAGGGAGTGATGAAGGCTGTCTTCTCCTGGTCCTTAACTGCCATTTTAATCTGATGATAACCTGAATAAGCATCCAGGAAACTCAGGCGCTCACAACCCGCCGTCGCATCAATGATCTGATCAATACGCGGGAGAGCAAAAGGATCTACCGGGCAGGCCTTGTTCAAATCAGTGTAGTCCACACACATACGCCAAGTGCCGTTTTTCATAAGGACAAGCACCAGATTAGCCAACCATTCGGGATGAAACACTTCGACGATAAACCCAGCTGCCAGTAGCCGGGCTACCTCTTCACCAATGGCCTTGCGTCTTTCTTCGTTAAAACGGCGAAGGAACTGCTTGACCGGTTTAAACTTAGGATCAACATTGAGTGTGTGCTCAGCGAGTTCCCTCGGTACACCTGGCATATCAGAAGGCTTCCATGCAAAGATGTCCCGGTTCTCACGGATGAACTCGATGAGTGCGCTTTCCTATTTCGGATCCAGATTGGCACTGATACTAAACTGCTTGGATGAATCACCAGGGACGAAGTCAACGAGCTTAGTCTCATTAGCCGGTTTGAACGTCAGGGCCGGGTCATGCTCAGTTGTGGGCTTCTTCAGAGGGGTCATGTCCGCCGGATCAACATTGTCCTTATAGAACTTTAGCTCCTCTGTAGCACAAACCGATTCAGCATAGGCCGCTTCACCTTCCTCGCAATCCAAAGCAATCTTTCGACTTCCATGTACTGTGATCGCCCCCTTATAACCTGGCATTTTGAGCTGTAAATAGACATAACAGGGTCTCGCCATGAATTTCGCGTAAGCCGGCCGTCCAAATAGCGCGTGATATGGGCTCTGGATTTTCACCACCTCAAAGGTCAATGTTTTAGACCTGGAATCATGTTCATCTCCAAACACGACTTCCAAAGCGATTTTTCCAATAGGGTATGCCGATTTACCTGGTACTACACCATGAAAAACAGTGTTTGACGGTTTAAGATTCTTATCTGTCAACCCCATGTGACGGAAAGTCTCATTGTACAGGATGTTGATACTGCTCTCTCCATCCATCAGAACCTTGGTAAAATTATAGCCCCCCACCTGAGGTGCCACTACCAAGGCTAGTTGACCCGGATTGTCAACCCGGGGCGGGTGATCCTCTCTGCTCCACACAATGGGCTACTCCGACCATCGTAAATAATGTGGTATGGCCGGTTCAACAGTATTAACTGCCCTCTTGTGAAGCTTCTGATCCCGCTTGCACAGGCTAGTAGTGAACACATGATACTGTCCGCTGTTCAACTGCTTGGGGTGACTTTGGTAACCTGACTGTTGCTGATTCCCTTGGTTATTCTGCTGGTTATCACCATGGTTGTTCTGATGGCCCTGATTATTCTGAAATCCCGAGCTTGAACCGCTGCCCCCATGGAAACCTGGACCTGAACCACCCGGCGTACCCTGATCGTACCGGTATAGATCAAAGTTTTTGAACTCCCTCATTATGTGACAATCCTTCCAAAGATGTGTGGAAGGGACCTCCTTGGTTCCATGCTTCCGGCAGGGCTGGTTTAACAAACGCTCCAGATTCATCCCTCCGCCGCGCTGGGGCGGTTTACCTTTGCGACGCTGCATATTTGTGTTAGCTACAAGGTCTGAACTATCCGCTTTACACTTACCATTACTCCCATGGCCTCCTTGGTTGTGGTGCTGCCCTTTTGTACCGCCGTTCTTCTTTCCCTTCTCCGGTTTGTCCTCCTCTGAATCCAGATCCTTGGTATTATCTGAATCGGCATATTTAACCAAAGCAGCCATGAGTGTTGACATGTCGTTGCAGTGACGTTTGAGCCTTCCCAACTTCTGTTTCAATGGTTTGAAACGACAATTGCCCTCTAACGTTAACACTACGGTGTCTGCATTGATACGATCTGATGAATGCAAAATCGCCGAGACCCGTTTGACCCAATGGGTTGTGGACTCTCCTTCCTCTTGGACACAAGCAGCCAGATCTACAATTGACATTGGCTATTTACACGTATCCTTGAAGTTCTGGATAAACTGGTGCTTCAGTTCGGCCCATGATCCAATAGAGTTGGTCGGCAAGCTCTTCAACCAAGTGCGAGCTGTTCCTTCCAACATCATGGTGAAATATTTAGCACACGCCGCCTCACCCACATCTAACATCTCCATTGCCATCTCATAGCTCTCCACCCACGCCTCTGGCTACAAATCGGCGGTGTAATTTGGTACCTTACGAGGTCCCTTGAAATCCTTGTGTAGTCGCACACTACGCAACGCAGGAGTTAAACATGGTACCCCTAAGGAACTGAACATCGCCCCTGTCTCCACGGAGGCACTGGGGTGAACCGGAGTATGTTGTCGAGCTGTCAACTCGGCCTCTCGATGTGTGTGGCCATGGGCCACAACATCTTGCGCATTAGCACCTCCCCGGCCGGGTTGTTCCCTCGTGGCGAATTTTGGCGGTGTGCACTACTGGACACGGCCGGTTCATCTTCCACATGTCTGCTATAACTCCGGCTTGGACGGGGAGTGGAATGAATCCTCTCACGGTTGTGTGAATACGATTGCTGTTGATTTAGTGTCGTCTGAAGGAGATCCCTGGCCCGATGCGCTTCCACTGCAATTGGTGACTCGCCGTCGGTTGGGAGGGCCGTCAGACGCGAAGCGGCGGCCACAATATTTTCCAACGGGTTGGAATAATGCCCAGGCGGCGTTGACAGTACAACGTTGTTCTGGCGAGGCAGGTCCGTCGTGCGCGGCTGAACCGGCGCTCCTGCTCCCGGCGCCCCCGCCCGGTTTAGCGTGGGTTGGCTACTAGCTCCTGCACCTGGCGTGTTGAAAGGATTCTGCGGCTCATAAACCGACGGGAGATGTGATCGGTACCATCTTCTCATGACTTCCTCTGAAGCATTCTGATCCAGTCTAATCCGGTAAGCCTGTGCCTCCAACTCGGCCTGCTCCGTAGCCATCCTGGCGTTCTCTGCTGCCAGGTCCGCTTTAGCCTGGGCTATATGATCTTTCACCTATAGAATCTCCGCATCATGTTGATCCCTGGCTACTGCGTCTACCTCCACGAACATCAATGCCGCCAGAGCGTCGAACAAATCAGATAAGACTTGGGCTGGAGGCGGCGCCGAGCTTCCTGCAGCTGCTGGTGTGGTCCTCGTCGAACCAGAGAGCATTTCTACGGCGGTAGACGAATGAGGCGCCGATCATGTGCTGGCCATGAAGATGGCGGCGCGGTTTGGCAGACCGGGGGAATCCGGAATACTGTTGCCCTCGGATCCTCCCTCAATCCGGTCGTCCTGCAACTGGTAAAGCGATTCGGTTTCTCTAGAAGACTCGTCATCAGAGCAGACTGCGACTTCTCCGTCGGAGACCGGTCCATCCTCGTACCCTGATCCATGGACAACACCAACAAAAACATGCCTTGCCTCGGGATGAACCGGCGAAGAACTTGCACGCCGAGCCGTTTCGATGATGTCGGTGCAGATGTCCGGCTCGGGGGCCGGTTCGCCGATTTTGCCGATGAAGACGTGAATCCCACCAAAGGGGACCCGGTACCCGTATTCGATTGAATCGGCCTCGAGACCCCATCCTGCGTTGCCGATGTAAAGCTTTCCGCAGCGACTCTTAGTCATCCGGCCCACAGCGTATCCCTTCAGTCCATCGAAACTGCCCTTCATGAACTCGAAACCATCGTGCGATAGCCCCACAGTGGGCGCCAACTGTTGTGGGTTTGTCACGGCAGACGTCCTCGTGAAAGGACTTAGTCGTGGAGCCATCACAACGGGTTAGCTTAAAGGGGTTAAACCGGACAAGGGGACACGGCAATTTATACTAGTTCGGCCCCTTCGATGAAGGTAAAAGCCTACGTCTAGTTGTGATTGGTATTGCTAAGGGTTCGAAGGCCAGGGAGCAGATCCGCTTTGTCTGGCTCTCGAGTTGTTGTCTCCCCTGAACCGCCGCTGGGTCACCCCTTTATATACTCAGGAGGACCCCGGCCGGTCAACAGAGTCCTGAGGCTGGCTCATACAAGTGTCCACCTCGGTCTCCTCTTTCCTATCTTACAATGCAAGTTTCATACAATCATGGCGGTTTACTACCATGGGCCCTAAATCGCCTGTGGGCTCTGGGCCTCTAAGCCTCATCCGTAAAGCGCCATCTTCTGGGTTTCCTTGGGCTTCAGTATAGGTGACGGTGAACCGGCCCCTCCTGGGCGGTTTACCCTTAGTGGTTATATCCTCAACACTTAGTGTGCTACCAAATGTCACAACGTAACTGGGTTATTATAAAGGTGCTCACCAGGTGTCTTCGATGGTGTTAGTTGAGTTGGCATAGATCGAGATTAAGATTTGTCACTCCGAGTATCGGAGAGGTATCTCTGGGCCCTCTCGGTAATGCACATCACTATAAGCCTTGCAAGCAATGTGATTAATGAGTTACTTACGGGATGTTTCATTACGGAACGAGCAAAGAGACTTGCCAGTAATGATATTGACCTAGGTATGATGATACCGACAATCGAATCTCGGGCAAGTAACATACCGATGACAAAGGGAACAAAGTATGTTGTTATGCGGTTTGACCGATAAAGATCTTCGTAGAATATGTAGGAACCAATATGAGCATCCAGGTTACGCTATTGGTTATTGACGAGAGATGAGTATCGGTCATGTCTACATAGTTCTCGAACCCGTAGGGTCCGCACGCTTACTATTTGGTGATGATCGGTATTATGAGTTTATGTGTTTTGATGTACCGAAGGTAGTTCGGGGTCCCGTATATGATCATGGACATGACGAGGAGTCTCGGAATGGTCGAGACATAAATATCGATATCTTGGAAGCCTATATTTGGACATCAGAATGGTTCCGGGTGAGTTCGGGCATATACCAGAGTACCGAGAGGTTACCGGAACCCCCCAGGAAGTATATGGGCCTTATTGGGCCATAGTGGGAGAGAGGAGAAGGAAGCCTAGGAGGGGGTGCACCCCCAAGCCCAATCCTAATTGGGTGGGGGCCGCCCCCTTTGCTTCCTCCTTTCTCCCCCTTCCTTCCTCTCCTAGTCCAACTAGGGAAGGGGGGATCCTACTCCCGGTGGGAGTAGGACTCCTCCATGGCGCGCCATAGAGGGCCGACCCTCCCCCTCCTCCACTCCTTTATATACGGGGGAGGGGGCACCCCATAGACACACAAGTTGACATTGTTTAGCCATGTTCGGTGCCCCCTCCACCATAATCCTCCTCGGTCATATCGTTCCATTGCTTAGGCGAAGCCCTACACCGGTAGCTTCATCATCTCCGTCATCACGCCGTCATGCTTAAGAAACTCTCCCTCGACACTCAGCTGGATCTAGCATTCATGGGACGTCACCAAGCTGAATGTGTACAGATCGCAGAGGTGTTGTACCTTTGGTGCTAGGATCGATCGGATCGTGAAGACGTACAACTACATCAACCGCGTTGTCATAACGATTCCGCTTACGGTCTATGAGGGTACATGGACAACACTTTTCCCCTCTCGTTGCTATGCATCACCTAGATGGATCTTGCATGTGCGTAGGATTTTTTTTAAATTACTACGTTCCCCAACAGGTACAACCCACCTGGGCCGCCAGGAGAGGGGGCGCGCCCTGGTGGGTTGTGAAAAAACAAGGATGAAATATCAGTAATTTTCTATTTACTGGTCGATCCCATCTTTTACGGAATCAATTCCTTTTTTGAATGTACACAAATTTTGGGAGTTCAGCAAGAGAAACATACTTTCCTGGAGAACCAGTAAAAACTTCTGCCACAAAGAACGGTTGTGATAAGAAACGCTCAATTTTTCTTGCTCTTGCTACAGTTAAACGATCCTCTTCCGATAATTCATCCAAGCCAAGAATTGCGATAATGTCCTTGTTTGCTATTCTTCCTGTTCCTGTTACGAGACGACCTCGGCTCAAGCTGACCCCACACCGAAAGTCGTCAAGCAGTCTTGGGCTCCATCAATTAGTGAGGAGGAAACCAAAACCTGTTGGAGTTCCCCGCCATCACCTCGCCTAGATCCGGGGGTTCATTGCCCACACCGGGGCCCCTCTCTGGTGGATCTTGGCTCCAAAAATCCTCTTTTATTCCATAAAAATTCCCCACAAAGTTTCGTTTCATTCTGAGAACTTTTATTGCTGCACAGAAACAACACCATGGTAGTTCTACTAAAAACAACGTCAGTACGGGGTTAGTTTCATTCAAATCATGCAAATTAGAGTCCAAAACAAGAGGAAAAGAGTGAGAAAAAGTAGATACATTGGAGACGTATCAACTCCCCCAAGCTTAAACCTTTGCTTGTCCTCAAGCAATTCAGTTGATAAACTGAAAGTGAGAAAGAAAAAATTTTACAAACTCTTTTTCTCTTGTTTGCATAAATAAGTTTAAACATCACCCAGGTTTTCATCCAATCATTATAACTAACCATGTTGACAATAAATCTTAAAGATTATAATGACTCATATCAATAACATAATCAGCTAGAAGGCAATAATAAGATATCTCAAACAGCAACACGTTGTCAAAACAATCATGATATAATATGATAATAGTGGTATCTCGCTAGCCCTTTCTGAGACCGCAAAACATAAATGTAGAGCACCTCCAAAGTTCAAGCAGTGACTAAACATTGTAATTCATGGTACAAAGATCTAGTCATGATGCACCCAACATTATCTACACACCATGCATAAATCATGACAGCTATGCTCTACTCAGTTTCTGGCGCTTGTTTTCTAGAAGGTGGTGACACAACATAAAAGTAAATAGAAAGTCCCTTTGCAGAGGGAAGCAGTTATCAACATCTTCCATGCTAAGCACGCTAGTGGCGGTTCCCAAGCGATACAAGTAAAGGTTTACTCCCCCTCCACCAACAATCACATTCCTCGGCTTGTCCGAAACAACGGATGCCGTCCATACCAACAACAGTCCCGGGGGATTTTTGTTTAATTATTTTCATTTTTTAGTTCAGGACTGGGAATCCCTATTACCGCCCATTTTCTCGTGCGATGGCGACTGAATAAACACCCAACCTGAGAATAACCTGCTTAGCATGGAAGATATCGACCACCTCCTGTCGTTCCATGAATGATCCAGGCACACAAAATGGATAAATTTTTAGAAGTTTTTAGAGGTGGCACATGCAAATTTACTTAGGACGGCAGGGTAATACCGTATATAGGTAGGTATGGTGGACTCATCTAGAATAACTTTGGGTTCAAGGTTTTTGATGTACAAGCAGAGTTCCCACTTAGTACAGGCGAAGGCTATCAATTAAGATAGAGAAGCGGCCAACTACAGAGCAACAACGATCATAACCATGCATTATGCGTAAGTAACATTGGACACTAGCATGAGTAGGATATGAACACAATGAGGCTATGTTGGTTTTGATTCAACTACATGCATGAACATCTACCAAGTCAAGCCACTTGAACATTCAGAGGAGGATACCATATCATCATACTACATCACAATCATTTTAACGCTATGTTGATATCCAAGATCAATCATTATCAACTCCCAGCTACTTATGCATGGCATGAGAAACTATAATCTCTAATTTTCATTGCAAACATGTTTAATCATAGTGGGCTGAATCTTGGATACTAGGTTAAACATATTTACACAAACATAACAAGTCGAGTTCATACCAGTTTTCCTCTGCCATAGCCAGTTCATCGAATGTCGTCATTATTGCCTTTCACTTGCACGATCGAATGATATGAAAATAATAATAGTGCAAGACACTACTAGAAAAAGGGCTAAAGATAATATGGACACTAATGGCGCACCATGTATGTGCACTAGTGCAGAACCGGGCAATAGCACCGGTTCGTAAGGGCCTTTAGTGCCGGTTCGGTAACCGGCACTAAAGTGTAGGCACTAAAGCCCCCCCCCCCCCTTTAGTACCGGTTCAGCACGAACTGGTGCTAAAGGGCAAACACGTGGCATGAGCCGGCTCCGTGGGCGCGTAGGACATTAGTACCGGTTGGTAACACCAACCGGTACTAAATGTTTTGGTGTGTTTTGGTTTTATTTTTATTTTTACTTTAATTTTGTGTTTTCAATTTAATTTAGTGATTGTTTTACATTATAATGAGTTGTTAAATCATTAGGTGATTAGTTTGACTGGATGCGTGTGGATCCTAGCTAAGTCATCAATTAGTATTTGTCATATCCATATTATATATACTTGATCACCTACTTAAGTGATCGAGGTAATATGGATATGGCATATACTTGATCACTTAGCTAGAATCCATCCAGTTAAAACTAATATGCAATTTCTTTCATAAATGATATAATAACTCATCATCATCATCATATTAATCAATATAAAAACTCTTGCATCATATATATCATCACCAACGGCTTTCATAGCAAAGATATCATCGAGTTCAACATGGTAATGATATTATAAGCATTCATAACACCACAAAAGCAAATCACTCTTTGAGATTAAGTTCAGGACAAAGAACACGGACATGAGAGGATAAGTACTAAGAGCATGAACTAGCTAATTAAACATTCATGCTGCTCTCTCTCTCGGGTAAAATAGCATAGAACATGTATATCTTTGCTGATTCATCATATTGGATCATGCAGATGAACCTGTCTCCTAATTGTGGGTTGCGCTTCTGATTGCTGCCCCCTAGTACTTCTCTGTGATCGTTCACAATTTTGCTCCAGTCTTTTACTATTAAGCATTCCTCGCTATTAGAAATCTTGAATGCACTAAAGTGCATTGTAGGATATCTTGGCCGTAAGCTAACAATATTCATGGTACCTTTAGTCTCGATCCAATCAGGCACAACATTCATCAGGAGTCCCTGTTGAAGAACATCTATTGTAACATACTTAGCAATGAAGTTTAGCTTAAAAAAACAATGTATGCAAAAGATGCACTGAGGAGAAATAGTAGAAATCTTACCATCTTTCCTAAATATATGTGACCGTAGTTCAGTACGAACACTATTGGTCGCACGTTTTGAGTACTAACATTTCTAAGTGCAGGAAAGAAATTTGTCTTGACAACATCAAGATCCTCAAGCCATGAAACATAATGACTTGTCTCCTCGCAGTTTAGTTCAGCCCCGGGACAGTGGACGGTCCTGTCTACCAAGCGCTGGACATGTTTGCTTGATTGGAAGTAAGCTGTCAATATAAATTGAGATCTATTAATTATTCAACTGGTTCAAATAATCTCATATCAAAGACATAAATATGGTTGAGAAACTCACATAATGGTACAACTGGAGGCGTCTGCACATCGACCCAGATGTCTCTATTACCTTCAATATCATGTTTCGGACGAATATCAAAGGTGATAACCATATCAGGCTCAAATGCATAAGCCTTGCATAGTGCTAGCCAAGTTTTTCATTCAAAATAGGTGTATGTGTCTGCATTGTATAATTTGACATTGAAGGTATAACTATGCCCGGTCTTCAAGTAAACTCTTTTTACCTCCATAGTTTCGTTAGGACTGAAACCTATCTTATCCAAGACAAAAATTCTTGCATGGCAGGGGATACGCTAGTAGAATAGTGAAAAATTAAAATTAAAAGGTGAAGCAAATGAAGCATAAGTCATGCTTAATTACGAAAAAAAGACTTGTCGTTGTGACTTACTGTATCCACTTCGAAGTTCTCATCCAGCTTGATGCTGAAGCGTCTGTCATCAACTAGAAAATTTGTGCCGCACAGGCTGCGCTGGTCTTTGCAGTATTCGCACATAATGAAATCGTGTTCGTCGTCAGACGACATTCCTATGTTCATAAGTGAAACATTAAACACTTATTAGTTCTATTAATTCAACTATATAATTCTGTTAATTCAACTAGTTCAACTAAGCACTTACGAAGAATATACCTAATTAATTGAACTAATTCAACTAACTAGTTAAACTAATTAATTCAACTAAACTAGTTCTATTAATTTTCTTACTAAAAATAAGGTAGCCAGTTCTATATAATAAAATGTTAATTAGATAATGAAATCTCATATAACTAAATTAAATATATATCTAGCATATAATTTATATCTAATATCTAACATATATGTTCATATATAGGTGAAACATTAAACACTTACTAGTTCTATTAATTCAACTAAATAAACTAGTTCTATTAATTCAACTAAGCATTTACT
>NC_041382.1:117571312-117572653 GCF_002162155.2 Triticum dicoccoides
GCGGGGGCGACGGCGGTGACGGCGACGATGGGTGGCGTGGGCGACGGCGGTGACGGCGACAACGGGCGGCGGGGGCGGCGAGGGCGGCGCGCGTGATGGGGCGACGGGCGCGGCGAAGAAGTTGGATCGAGAAGAACTACCGGTGGTCGATGAAACTGTTTTTTTCGTAGGTTCCATATATATAGGATGGGTCTTTAGTGCCGGTTGGAGCCACAAACCGGTACTAAAGCCCAATTTTCGCCATGATAAGGGGCGGGAAACGGCCCCTTTAGTACCGGTTGGTGGCAACAAACGGCACTAAAGACCCACCCTTTTGTACCGGTTGTAGCCACCAACCGGTATTAAAGGTTGTGCACTGCCACCGGCGGTGCACAATGTTTAGTCCCACCTCGCCGAGCGAAGGGCAGCCGTACTGGTTTATAAACCCAGCCGTGGCTGCTCCTTCGAGCTTCGGCGCGCTGCCCTGTGAGCCTGCTGGCCCTTCTGGGCTTGCATTTGCACACCCTAGGTCTGGCAGGTCCACTGGGCAGCGCGCCAAAATTTTTTTATATAGTTTTTTCTTTTCTGCATTATTTATTTTCTTCTATTTATTTTTGAGTAGTTTTTTATATAGTTTTTTTCTTTTCTGCATTATTTATTTTCTTCTATTTATTTTTGAGTAATTTTTTGGTATAGTTTTTTTATTTTCTGCATTATTTCTTTTCTTCTATTTATTTTCTTCTATTTCTAGTTTGTACACGAAGTGCATCCAGTTTTTGTCGTGACCCTCTCTACTCTTTCGCACATGCTATGCGGGTGAAATGATGATACCATGCCAAGTTTCAACATTTTCAGGATTCATTTTGTAGTGATTTTCAATTTCACGGTCATTTAGCTCTCTAAACAATTAGGTAAATGATCGAAAAACAACAAATGATGTTAGAACATGTTGGAAATTGATGAGTCGCTTTGAATGCTGCATACTGAATACAAAAGAAGTCCGAAGTTCAAATAAGTTTAAAAAACATTGAAGTGGCCGTGTAACAGATGAGTTCTCGTCCGAAACCCTGATACTCCGAAAGAGTTTGTCCAGTTTGTACACGAAGTGCGTCCAATTTTTGCCGTGACCCTCTCTACTCTTTCGCGCATGCTATGCGGGTGATATGATGATACCATGCCAAGTTTGAACATTTTCAGGATTCATTTTGTAGTGATTTTCAATTTCACGGTCATTTAGCTCTCTAAACAATTAGGTAAATGACCGAAAAACAACAAATGATGTCAGAACATGTTGGAAATTGATGATGTCGCTTTGAATGCCGCATACTGAACACAAAAGAAGTCCGGAGTTCAAATAAGTTT